>NC_057794.1:373856903-373867884 GCF_018294505.1 Triticum aestivum
CTAGAGGGATGGCCGGGGCGGCGGCGGACCAGCAGTGGGGAGTGGTTTTGGGGCAGGCAGGGCAGCGCACCGCCGGCCGCGGGCTGCAGGGGGCGGCAGTTTGGCCGGTGATGGCTGGCGGCTCAGGGGAGTGGAGGTTGAAGATGAACTGCTACACGACCAGCTACCCCGGCTCTTGCACGCGTTGTTGCTACTGCTTTTCTGCTACTAGTGCGTTAATTTTCGATAGCAAAATTCAGTTTTGACAGCAAAATTCAGTTTCGACAGTTAAGTTCAGTTTCGACAGTTAAATTCAGTTTCGCAGTTAAGTTCAGAGATGAGCGGCTGATGTATTTTACATCTAGCACTTTGTGGTTATGTATTTTATGTCATCTATTGGAGATGCTATTAGAATTCCACTCAGGTTAACGTTGTCTCTCTTGTCCCGCTTCAGCATCGGCGTCGTACAACTCACTGGAACTGCTCCAATGACGAAACCCTCCATCACAACGGAGCAGTACCCCGGGCTCCATCTCCAGACGCCTAAAATCTTCTTCCCCTCCTCCGACAGCCAAGCCAGCCGGAGCATCCTCACCGACCAACCCCAATCACGCTGAGATCGACATGGCTTCGCCAAAGAGGTTGTACCCTTTTGGCATCTCTTTTTTACTCTACATGTTATATATATTGTCCACTGAGCACACGTAGTAATGTGAAATACGATTATTTTATCCTACTCTATGACAAGCAGTGAGGTACCAGGCAACTTAGCTATCTGTGATGGACTCTCTTGAACGCCATCATTATTTATCTCTGCGCATTTGAGCTGTGCATTTGTCGATGGGCCTGGGAGTTGAGCTAGTAGGGCAGTGGCCTGGGTCCAAAGTAGTTGAAGTAGCACAAAAACATTTTTTGAGTGTAGGCTTTTCCTTTCTCAAGCCTGCCTACTAGAATCACCAGTGCTTGAAAGGAAAAGTGAACGAAAACATAGGAATTGGAAAGTTTCATATAGTACTACTATTCATGCATATGGTTCAAAAGAATGGAGCAAAGAAAAACTGTAGGATTTGTTCCTTTAGTGTCTCCTTGGAAGAAAAACCGTAGGAATTTTATTTTCCGCTTGGCCTCCTTTTCAAATTCCTATTCATGAAGCACAAGACTAAGAGATAGTAGCATAATAGCATTATAACCGTACATTTTCTTGTGGTTTGACTTAATCTCACCATGCTTCTTTGCATCCTGCGATCTTCCAATTCTTGTGAACCAAACACCCAGATTGGTAGAAATCTTGTGTTTTAAAATTCTCTGTTTTCCACGTGCATTCATATCCTATTCCTGTCTATTTCCTATCCTTGCATTGTTAGAATCCTCAAATTCAAACAAGCCCTTACACAATTACTTATGCTACAGATAGGTGTCAAAGAAAACCTTGTGTGGTTTTTCTTGCTCCTGATGCGTTGTGTTCCACCCCAGCTCAGCTGCTCCAATGACGGAAGGGTTCACCACAGCAGGGATTTTCTCTCTAGACTGTCTTTCATCGCCTCAGATCTTCTTCCCCGCCGCCGGCAGCCACGACAACTGCATTACCGTCATCAACTGAGCAGATGACCTTGAGGACTACACGGGTCCGCAAGAGAGGTCACACTCTTCTGTGTCTGCTTACATTATGCATCACTTAATATGATGACATGCTACTTTATCGTCGTGTTCACCTATTAGACTCTGAGTCAGGTCCAAACTAATGCTAAAACTTGAGTTTTTAAATGGTTGTGGGGTACATATTGGGGCAGCAATCAGTACTATTTGTCTACTATCTGGTTAATCTCGGGTGTCTATTATGAGTTTCATGTTGGGTGCAAACAAACATTAAAGGAGTCATTATCTGTATTTTTTAACTAAACTATTGTCTGCCTGCTATCATTGGTTTTGGGTCTATCCACAGTTTGCTACCATCACTCTGGATTTGTGCATGCACTCCTTACATAATCTCACTATGTTTTATTCCTATGCATGTCAGTTATTGTACACAATGAAACTGAACATGTAGAGCAAAAGAGACGAGCCTTGCGTGGCAATAAAATTTCATGCAGACGTTGCTCCATGCTGGGCGCAAAGGCAGCCCCCCTCCACCCATTTCGGATTGTAATCAAGAGGAAGATAATTATTCTGAGGGGGGTTCAGACGGAGAAGACCACTCCTATTTACCCCCTGAGGTCTTTGCTCTAACTTGGCATGCTGATGTTGGTAATATCATGCATATGGTGCCTTACATTGCGTACTTTATACATCAAAAATGTCATCTGCTTAGTTTAGACATGCTTTGTGTGAATGCCATCTGTTTAGTTTCTTTATCGTATATGTGAATCATGCAATGCCATGTTGTTTAGCCAGGCATCATATATATGAATTTTGCAATGCCACCCTGGTTATCTAGTCATCTTATATGTGAATTATATCATGCCATCATTTTTTTATTACGTGTTAAATTTGTCAACAATTTTAGTACATTCAACTACTCTTCCTGTGCATCAGCCATTCGGCACGGTCATGGAAAAATGTGGAGTGGAAACAAGGTCTTCAGAGCAGACAATGTTGTCTGACGAAGTGCATGTCTTGCTGATTACGGATAGCTCCTTAGAGGAGGATTCAGAGACAGATGACCAGTCCTATTCCCCCCCCCCCCGAGGTGCATGCTCCAACTTGGCAGGGTTATGTTGCTCATATCGTGCATATGGTATCTTGCATTGCTATGTCATTTTCTTAGTTTACACATGCTTTGTGTGAATGCCACCTGTTTAGTGTCTAATTACCATATATGTGAATTATGCAATGCCATCTTGTTGCAAGACATCATATATGTGAATTATGCAATGCTATCTTGTTGCAAGGCATTATATATGTGAATTATGCAATGCCATGCAGTTTAGCCAAGCGTCATATATGTGAATTATATCATGCCGTCTGTTTTTTGTATTTATCGTTGCATTTGTCGACAATGTTTGTATATTCAACTGCTCTTCCTATGCATCAGCCATTTGAATTGGTGATGAAGAAATCTGGAATGAAAACAAGGTCTTCAGAGCAGACAATGCTACCTGCTGAAGCAGATATCTTGCTGGTTACAGATAGCTCTTCAGAGGCGGATTCAGAGGAAGATGACCGGTCTTATTATCCCCCTGAGGTGTATGCTCAAACTTGGCAGGGTTACATTACTCATATCATGCATATGTTGTATTACAATGCTTAGTTTTTACATTATATACACAATATTGAATGCCATCTCCTTAGTTGGCACATCATATATGCGATTGTCCTCTGCTCACTTGCTTAGTATATAAATCATATATTTGAATTATATCATGCCATGATGTTTAAATAGACAGCATGTATCTGAATTATGGCATGCCAACCCATTTTCTAAAGACATAATATAGTTATAACATCTCATCCTGTTTACATAGTCATCATATTTTGAGTTATGTCATTCTATCTGTGAATTATATCATGCCATCATGTTTCCATCGACAGCATGCTTGTGATTTATGGCATGCCAACCACTTTAATAGACACATCGTATAGTTATATCATGTCATCCTGTTTACATAGTCATCATATTTTGAAGTATGTCATTCTATCCTGTTTAGTTAGCCATCATACATGTGAAATTGTGTCATGCTATCCTGTTTAATTAGCCATCATATATGTGAAACTATGTCCTGCTATTATGTTTGGTTAGACAACATAAATGTGAATTATTTCATGCCCTGTATTCTTCCCTACTGTCCATTGCACATGTCTATCTTACAATGTCTGTACATTCAATTACTTTTCTTGTTTATCAGCCATTTCAATTGGAGGGGGTGATGGCAGTATCTGTGGGAGTAAAAACACGATCTTCAGAAAAGATCGTGCTACCTGTCGATGCAGATAGAACCACGGTTGTACTTACCCAAGAACCAGCCCCACCACACAAGATTGTACTCCTACCCAGTTGGACAAAGAACCAGCTACACCCCTTCTAACCCCAACCCCAGTAGATAGTAACCCAGTTCCAGTTGACACAGAACCATCTCCACCACAGAGCAACCAAACACGATCAGTTAGTAAGGCAACTGCAGTGCCCAAAGCACGAGGACCACCACTCCGAACCCCAAGTCAACGCTTAAAGTAGAAGAAGAATTGTTCTCAGGTCAGGTTCCGTGGCTATGGTTCATACTACTTTGCTCTTGCATCACTGCATTTAATCATACCAACTAATTTCAAATTTGAAGGATGCAATTGAAACTCCAATGGTGCAACAGGTATGTTTTAAACCTGTTCTTTAACGTGTTTGTTGTTGTAACTTGCTCTATGTTGATTTCAGTTTCAATTGAATAAACAGTTATGTTCTTGTGCCATGCACATTACAAGTGTTGTTATTGCTATGTAGTTTCCCACACTTATACTCTGTCTATGCTGCTTTTTATTAAATAGATATGATTCGAACTGTCTCTATCTTGATTTGGCAACATAAACTAGAATGGTATAGACCATACAGTGACCATACTACATAGATATATGTTTGTTTCCTACTGTTATCATGTCCACCTTACTACTGAAATGGTTTATCAAAATGAGTTTCATATACAACATGGTAAACCTGTGATGTGTTTGTTTGTTTCTCTTTTAGAACACGGATAAAATATTAGAGAAGAGTACCCCGTTATGAAATAGTAAAGGAAGTAATGCAGATAAGGTTGAAGATAGTGAGACATCCCTGTTGGTCTCCAAGAAAGTTGATAAAAACTATATTGAAGACACTGAGACAACCCCAAAGTCATGTCTTGATGTAGTGTTCGAGTTACTGGCTACTACTGCTGGCACCAGCTCTTCGAACTCGCTGCCTGAATCAGTTCGGCTTCTTGAGTCTCAACTTCAAGTTGAAAGACATCAATCTGATGTTATGCAGTAGGAAGCCGAAGGACTGAGGAAGTCCCTGCAGAATTCAGATGCATACGTTCTGGTGCAACAGCATGTGCTGGAGGATTTAAGCGCCAAACAAGAGAAAGTTAATAAGCTTGCTAAGCATCTTGCCAGCATTATGGGTACCCAGGATATTGTTTCTTGACCTCTTCTGAAGTGGTTTTAGTTCTGGACTTGTTTTGCTGCGGCGTTTATTTGCACTGGTCGCCAACTTCGATAACCAGTGTATATGATATGCGGCTTTGTTCCCTATATTTGCACTGGTGGCGAACTTTGATGCTCAGTGGATGTAATATATGTAATAGCCGTGATAGCCTAGTGTAAGTTGCTTGCTTATTTATTTCCTTGTTGTCTTGTTTATTTGTTTGCTTGTAGTCAGTGCAGCTCTTTTTCTGCGGTTTGCTAGTGGTCGCAATAACCTATTTTTTAAAACTAGGCCACAATAACCATGGGCTACATATTTACTGTATATACCATGGGCCTCCTACGGGCCATAGAAAACAATGGGCCTTCTAAGGGGTGTAGAAACAATGTGCCTTCTATGGACCGTATGATAGATCGGCCAAACATGGGCCAATAACAGATCGCATAATGGGTCGTAAACGGGCTAGATTTGAAATTGTCTGTTCATGGGCTGACCATAATGGGCCGTCGTTAATCAGTCGTATTTGATGATGTTATAAAAACGGACCAAAGGATTAACGGGACGCAAACAGACCAATTGTAACCACGGGCTGAATTTGGCCCACAAGCAGAAAAGGCCAGTTAAGGGCCGTAAGTAACCGAATGCTGGAAATAAGCCCAAGAATAAATGGGTCCTGAGAAGGCCGAAAGATAACACAGGTTGGAAACGGCCCAATGGAATAATGGGACATTAATGGGTATAAAGCGGTACACTGTTCATTGCGGGCCAGATTCAGCACGGGCCATTAATGGGCCAAGAGTTACAAATGGCCTCGTATGGGCCGAAAGATATCATGGGTCGTACATGGGCCGAAAGTTACAATGGGCTGGAATCATATTGGATGGCCCAGATGAAGCTACTTGGCTTAATTCCGATAGGCTGTAACGGGCCGTGAGTTAGCGGGCATAAATGGGCTATATACGAACAGACCGTTAACAGGCTTTCCATGGGCCGGCCCGCTACCATTTGACCAAGTCAAACGGGTCGACCTTTTCATCGGAATGGGCCTCTGTTGGGCCGTGCCACGTGTCGACGTATCATAGGCGCCTCTTGTCCAATGAATGGATGACATCTATCCCAACGGTGAGCCAACACGTGTTTCCTCTGGCCAATGACAATTTTACACGTGGAAAATCCTCATTGGTCCGGGCTGTTAACGGGTTATCGGATCCAAAACCGGACCCGATAGCGTAAGGGCGACCCGTTACGGTGGATGCCACGTGTGGGTCACCCTTGACGAAAGCACTTCTATGACGCGCGATTTATCGTCATGGAAGTGGACACTTCCGTGATGATAATTTTGGTAATGTCATGGAACACTTCTACGACAGCACAGGTATGACTATCTTGATTCTGTCATAAAATTGTCATGGATGTACATGCATGACAGAAAACGTGACCTACTGTGAAAAACACGTATCATCACGAAAGTGTCTTTTTTTGTAGTGATAATCTCGTAATCGAAGGAATATGTATATTTGACATGAAGAAAGCAATAGCAGTAAAACTGAACGATCAATATGCTAAGCTAATGGATGGGTCTTGTCCATCACATCATTCTCCTAATGATGTGATCTCATTAATCAAATGACAACACATGTCTATGGTTAGGAAACTTAACCATCTTTGATTAACGAGCTAGTCTAGTAGAGGCTTACTAGGGACATGGTGTTTTGTCTATGTGTCCACACATGTATCAAGTTTCTGGTTAATACAATTCTATCATGAATAATAAACATTTATCATGATATAAGGAAATATAAAATAAACTTTATTATTGCCTTTAGGGCATATTTCCTTCATTTCCTTGATGTTATACCTCAGTGCATACAGTTGCATGTTGGTAGTAGCCACAAAGATTTTGATGTCGTCGAGCAGTCCATCCGGGAGAGGAGGGCCGATGGCCAGTCCAGCTGTCTCTGTGTCGTAGACCATGGTGCCGGGGTGTTTGTTGCCCGCCATGAAGATATTGTTGCCCAGGGCAGCGAAGTTCATGGGATAACTAGGTGCAGGTGACACTAGCTGGAGAACTGGGGGCTCCAAGTCTAGGTTGAAGTTGTCGTCCTAGGTGTTGATGTCAATCATGCGGATGGAAAAGCCCTTCGTCTAGTCATATAGCACCAGATAGAGGTGCTTCTGCCTCTGCACAGGCCGCAACTTCTTGCCAGCGCGGTCCATGTAGTTTACCTGTTCCTACCGATGCTTGGACATCCCTCCTCCCAAGATCTTCTCCTCGGAGTTGTTTTTCTGATTCATCGTAGGGGTCTAGTGTTCGTCTAAAGGCTCAATTTTGGTCGTAGTCGAGGTTTAGGGCAACACAATAAGACATATCTGAAATAGGTGTAGTCTACAATCGATCTAACAGGGGCTTATTTGACCTAATCTCCGAAGAATCCGAGCTGGCCGTGTGGTTGAATCAGAGATAGATACGGGGACCGAAAGCAACACAGTTGCAAGACCTCAGTGCTCCGGCGGTCTGGGGACTGGTTCTCTCGGTGTCATGTCGTAGGCCAACACCAACGGGAACGTCCCTAGAGGTCAGGGCGGTCGCCGGCCTGAAAATCGCACCGCCGCGGCCGTCGGCTATCTAGGGTTGACTATCATGTCGTCATATTTTCTCCTTGGTGCACATGGCCTGCGAGTCTTGTACAAGTAACAAATTAAGATGTTGTAATAGCATCTCCAACAGCCACGCTAAATAAACGACGCGCTGGAAATTTTGGGTTTTTTGCGCGCGCGCAACCGCTCCTGGAGCTCCATCGGAGGCACAAAAACCACGTGCGCCATCCGAAACGCCATCGCCCGCCGTTTTATTTGTTGCGCCTGCTCCCGCGCACTGCACACTCAAGCGCCCACTTGCGACTTCCACCTACCCCAACCCAGGCGCTAGCGCCACCGCTCGCACCACCCTATTTGTTCCGGCGACCATTCTGGCGCTTCTCCGGCCTATCCCCGTGTCGCCGCTGCTTCCTCCCTCTCCCTCCAGTCTCCACCGCCCCTTGCGCGCGCCATTCCTCCGATGAACAGCACCTGGCCGCCCACTGCTGCTCAGCGTCCACAAGGTGTTCGACAAAACGCTTGCAAGGTATGTATTGCTTCAACTTCACATTTTTACATGAATTTGGTGCATGTTGTTTGTAGTTTTTATAGCCTAGATTAAATTGAACATTCTAGATGAGTTCATCATATGATTCTTCCGAAGAAGAATTTCATATTGAAGAGGAGGATCTTGCAATGATCCTAGCCATGCACATCAATAAAAAACCGAAGCACGGTGGTTCGATTATGGGTGGGCACAAAATTTGGAGGGATAAGATCGATGCCGACAACAGATTGATGAGGCACTATTTTGTGGATAATCCCGTGTACCCTGAGTCGTACTTCCGGCGCCGGTTTAGGATGAGCACCGAGTTTTTCAGGCGCATTGCAGAGAAACTGGCGAGCCATGATCGGTTTTTTCAGCAAAGGAGGAATGCCGCCGGAGAGCTCGGGCATAGCACCTTTCAGAAGGTGACAGCCGCTTTGCGTATGTTGGCATACGGTATTCCGGCTGATGTAGTTGATGACCACTTGGCCATGGGTGAGAGCCAGGGCATCATGTGTGTCTAGCGCTTCACAGTCGGAATTGTGCAAGTGTTTGGCCAGGAGTATTTGGGATCTCCCAATGATGAAAACGCTACAAGGCTTTTGAAGATGAACAAAACTTGCGGGTTCCCAGGTATGCTTGGCTCAATAGATTGCATGCATTTGAATTGGAAGAACTGTCCTAAGGCATGGCAAGGACAATTCCACGGTCAAAAAAGGGCTCCACTATAATCCTTCAAGCAGTGGCCGATCAAGTGACTTGGATTTGGCATGTTTTTTTTGGAATGCCTGGGTCTTTGAATGACATCAACGTTGTTAATCGGTCACCACTCATGAATAAGATAGCAAATGGTGAACTGTCATCGGTGCAGTTTGTAGCAAATGGTCATACATACAACTATGGCTACTATCTTGCGGATGGCATCTACCCAAAGTGGCAAACATTTGTGAAGCCGTTGAAAAAACCGGAAGGTAAGAAAAATCTTGATTTCCACAATGCTCAGACGGTGGCTAGTAAAGATGTGGAGAGAGCTTTTGGGATTTTGCAAGCCCAATTTGCCATTGTGAGAGGACCGGCTATATTTTGGGATCAAAAGATGCTTTGGTACATCATGCATGCTTGTGTGATCATGCACAACATGATCATCAAGAATGAGCGTGGCCAAGATTTAGACTACTCTCAGTACGAGCTCTTGGGACATCCCGTGCGAGTGCGGCGGAGGGCTGCGAGGGTGGCCCGATTTGTTGCATCCTATCAATGCCATTCGACGTGCCGAAACACATGATGATTTTCAGAAGAATCTCATCAAGGAGCCGTGGGCATGAAATGGCCGACAAAGAGCATCTTGATTTGTATGGTTGATATTGTATTGTTGAACTATATGTTGTATTGCAAGATAAACTATTTATTTGAGTTGTAATAATAAAATTGAACTATTTATTGTTGATTTACTTTGTTTGTGTTTGATTTTTTTGGTTGTGTTTGAAGCGTATATGTTATTTGTGCTAGAGCGTGCAGTTTTTTTGCAGCGGCTGCTCGAGCGACTCGCGCGCGCTATACTTTGCGGCGGTCGCTGTAGCAAGCGCTCCTCGCCGCGCGGAAACTCACGACTACGATGTTGTAAATGTTTTTTTAGCGTGATGCGCGTGTTGCACGACTGTTGGAGATACTGTAAGAATGCGCTCCAATCTCATGAAATCACTACTTCAATTAAATTTCCAAAGGATCATAATGCTACCTCTCGTGTGAAAGCGAGAACATACATACTAGGCCAGATTGCCAGCATAGATTTAAGAAATAAATAAAGCAAAAAGCTTGAAACCAAAGCAAACCACACACCCCACTCGATGGATAGTACTGTGCACTTCTAGCTTTCCTAGTGGATGCACTGGAAGTCGGCCGGGCAGATCTTGCCGCAGTTGTTCAGGATGAGGCTAAGGTCGATGGGGACGTTGAGGTGGATTCCCAGCACGTTGGCCTTGATGGCGGTGCAAAGGCAGACGGCGGCGTCCAGGTTGACAAGCCCGTCGAGGAGCGAGCAGCAGGGCTCCGCTGGCGGCACGCCGATCTTGGCCTTCACCAGGTTCAGCACGTTGGCACAGACGTGCAGCTTGAGCGCGTTCTGGGGGCACGACCCGTAGCGGGGCACCGGCACCGGCGCCGGCGGCGGGGGGCAGTAGGTGGCGCTTGCCACGACCACCATGGCCAGGAGCAGCGCGGCTCTCGCTACCATGGCCATCGATCGATATCAGTAGAGAGCAAGTGTTAGCGACTGCGTGTGCTTTCGTGCTCGCGCTTGAACTCCGATGCACCAGTGTGACCGCATGGAGAGGCGTATTTGTAGCTACCCTTCGACCTCGGCAAATGGGAGTCTACACGTCCGTGAAGAGACAGCATGTGATTTTCCGAGCTGGCGCGTCAGGATCATGCATTCGCGTTGTGGTGGTGTTTTCCTTGGATTTGGATGAGCATGCACCCGTGAATGCATGGTTTGTCTCGTTGAACCGCGTAATGGACTTCACTTTGTATTCTTGTTGCATATGGGGTATATTCTACTAGTAGCTAATTGCTTGCTGCATTAGGTCATCCACGATGTTGTTTGCATCAAATTGATTCCAAGTTCTCGTTGAATTGTTTAATGCGTTGGAAGAGTCGAATACCAACAAAAACCTTCCAAGCTGTAGCCTACAACTATTTTGCTGCTCTCCTCACCTTTGGAATGCCCAAGGGCTGCGTGCTGCCGAGGGTGAATACCAAGATCAAGCTAAGCG
>NC_057794.1:373868140-373874493 GCF_018294505.1 Triticum aestivum
CTGATCCCCGACTGTCTCATGGACCATCGACGGGGGATCCTCTCCGGGGAGGCGGGTTGTGGTCGCAGGACCAGCGAGCGCGGCGGCCAAGGCAGAGTTTTGTGGCCAGACGGTGGCGGCAGTTGCCCCCATGGCGGGAGGGTCAACGGGGATCGGTCTCCAACATGCTCTCATGTGATGGTTGGTGGTGGCGGCCGTGTCTGATCCTAGTTAAGATCCGTTGTGGTGTGGCCCTTGGCCGGCCGTCGGCACGTGGAGGGTCAATGAACGGGCGGCTGGAGGTTTTCAGTGGGCGTTTCGGTGGCTACATGCGTCTTCACAGAACGGTTGCACGTGAATGTAGTCGGTTATAGAGTCTAGGTGGTGCCAATGTCGGTGAAAATTGTGCCGACCTCTGTCATGGCAGACAGTAGAGGCGTCGATCTAGGTCTCCCGGGTCGGATGATGTCGACGCCTTTGGTGTCATTTTACCTCCTGGGGACATCGTTTTGGAGCAGGTACTGGCTGGAGGGTCTCGGTGGCGTGGCGCAATGGAGTCTTGACGATGGATGCATGTGGATGGACGCGCGTAGGATGATGGTATTGTGTGTCATCGTGGTGGTGTCAACGGCAGTTGGGCTTGGCAAAGTCAATGCGTTGATTGTCGTGGTTCTAAGTCTGACAGTAATGTAGGGGGTAGGTATGGAGAGGCAAGATCTTAGCTATGGAGTAGTTGTAAGCACACGAGGTTTACGAGTTTAGGCCCTTCTCGGAGGAAGTAATAGCCCTACGTCTCGGAGCCCGGAGGCGATCGGTTGGATTATGTGTGTATGAATTACAAGGGTGCGAACCCTTTACACTGAGGAGGGGGTGGCTTATATAGAGTTCGCCGGACCCCTCCGGCCCTCAGTTGTGCAGGGTTTAAATACATTAAGGTCGGGCGTTACTAGTAACGCCCTTAATAAAGTGTTATGATGATCATAAAAGCTACTTAATAACCGACCATTAGTGTGCGGAGTGCCTTTGGGTCTCCTGGCCGTTGAGTGGTTGGATCTTGGTCGAGTGATTGCTTCTTGGTCGAGTGTCTTCGAGTCTGTCGAGTGGAACACCTCCAAGTCGATTGAAAGGTGATTTCTTCTAGAGATGTCCTTGGGTAGGGCAGTTGGGACAGGTCCATGACCCTACCCTAGGTACATAGCTTCATCATTAGCCCCCGAATGGATCGAGGTTTGAGTGGGGAAGGAGTTGAGAACTTCTCCGACTCATTTTTCATGCCATGAGCATATCTTGTTTCGGATCAATGAACCTGAGTGATGACAGCAACTTCCTTTTCAGTCGCCCTGATCCATTCTTAGTTTTTTGTCGAGTGAGTTTCTTTACTTGAAAGGCTTCGAGTGACGGCGTGGAGGAGATCTTCCGTCTGACAAGTTGTTCTGCTGCCCGCAGATTTAGCGGGATTCGAATTTTGGGAAGCGCGCGGGACGGGGGAGGCCGCAGTAATCGGATGGGATAGGGCGGAGCCACCTCGATCTCCGTGCCACCTTTTTCGCCACGTATCGCGCGCGCGATTGTTACGGGATTTGACAGGACCGCCCGGGTCTACCAGTCAGCCACTCGGAAGCGACCTCATATAAGGCGTCGGACCAGGGTTTCTTGAACAGTGCGTTCCCATTTCCTCTTTTCCTCTTCAGGCTTCTTCGTCGCACTCGCTCTCGCCCCAGCGCCGCCGCTCCATACGCGTCTCGCCGGCGACGATGGGGAAGGAGAAGCCGACAGCTCTGGAGCGGTCGAAGAAGGCGACGGCAAAGGCGAAGGGGAAGGCGACCAGTCGGGGTGGATCTTCCTCGCGAGCCGGCTTGCCGAAGGGCTGGATCCAGGGCGACTGGATCCGCTCGGCGATCCCCCAAGAAGACCTCGACAACCTAGCCGAAGGAGGGCTGATCCCCCATGGATCGGCGCGGCTTCCGGGGAAGGAATCCGAGCCGCAACCTCGGGAGGGTGAGCGCGTTCTCCTTGCCACCCACGTCGACGGTGGATTTTCCTTGCCTCCTCACCCTTTCTTTCGGGGATTTCTGAATTTCTTTGGGGAACAACTCCACCACTTCACTCCCAACACAATCGTGTATCTCGCTGCTTTCGTGTCTTTGTGCGAGAATTTCTTGGGTTGTCGGCCTCACTGGGGTCTTTTCAAGCACATTTTCACCTGTCGTTCTCAGACGGTGAAAAAGGCCAATCCGAGTGACGAGAGAACACAAGTGATTCAGATGTGTGGGGGTCTTGGTGTTCAGATGAGAGGGAAAAGTTCCTTTCCAGCCATGATTCTTCTCGACTCGGTTCGCGGATGGCAGTCGACCTGGTTTTACTGCAAAGACCAGCCGACGCCAGAGCAGTCGACTGGCCTCCCTCCTTTTACCATGGACCGAGTGAGGAAACCCTCCTCTTTGAAGGTGCTCCCGGAGGAGAAGGCGCAGGTTAGGGTGCTGGTTGAACGAGTGGTCCAGCTTATCCGTGACGGGGTCACCGGTATGGATCTCTTGGAGGTTTTCCTCCAGCGGCGCATCCAGCCTCTTCAAGCCCGAGACCATCCGATGTGGATGTATTCGGGTCTTGACGACTCCACTCGGATTCACCCGGAGGAGGTCGATGACGACACACTGGAGAAGTGGCTGTCAGGCATGACCGGAAACAAGGACAACCCCAGGGGAGCCAGGAGAGTTCCTCCATTCGACCAGTCCCATGTACCAGAGAAGGTCCGATTCTGAGCTTTGATTGTAATCTGAATTCACTCGCGCAGCTGTCTATACTGCGTCGACTGACTTTATTCTTCCTGCTTTCTTTCAGGCTCTTATCGAAATGTATTCAATGCCCAACGGAGAGCAAGAGCAAGACCTGGAAGGAGAGGTGAGCGGCGGCGACAGTGGCGAATGGTATTCTGACGATGAAGGGGACGAAGAAAGTGACGACTCAAGTGACGAAGAAGAAGTCGAGTCGCCTCCTCGAAGGGAGAGGCGATCCAAGCTTGACCAAGAACGACCGAGCGCCCGTGAAAAGGCGATTGCTCATGCTGGTCAGTCTTCAAAGCGTCCTCGGACCTCTTCACCAACCCAAACTGAAAAAGCGTTGAAGCATCCCAAAGTTGCAGAGCCGAAACCTCGGAAGGCATTGCCGAAGATTAAGATTGACATCCCCGTCGCTTCTGCGTGAGTGTCTCCCTTTGTATTCACTCGACGCCCCGTGTTGTTTGTTTTTTCTTGATTTAACCAGACGAACTTTGGAACTGGCAGCACTGCTACTTCCGGGACCTCAGCTTACAGGGACGAGGATGAGGTATTGGAGGATGCGGTCACTTCCAATCTGGGTATGATTTCTGCCATTCTGTCTTTATTTGGTCGACTCAACTGCAATGTGTACCATTGGGTGATGTGATTTTGGCGATTGAACTTTGAACATCTCCTAACATTATTGACCTCCCCGATGATGATGATGAAGAGCCCGAGAGGCCTTTGACGAGGAAAAATAGGCAAGCTCCTGCAAGCAAGGTGCCACAGTCGACGCCGAGGGCGGAACCAGTCGTTCAGGACGCTGGTGATGCCAATCGGGGTTCTGTTACCTTCGTCGTGCCATTGTCGAGTGCCTTGCCTTCTTTGTCGACTGCTCAGGCCCCTGTTGACCCACCTTCAGTTTTTGCGACCCATCATGTCCCAGAGGACGAAGTGAATGCTGCCAAGGAAGCCATACGCCAGGCGGGCATTATGATGGAGAAGATGAAGACGATGCGGGATGCCAGTCAGGCCGCCTACGACGCCAGCTCGGCTCTCCAAAGCAACGTTCAGGTTAGTTGGTCACTGCTTGTTCTGTTAGGATATGCTATCTGAAGACTCTCTTTCCGAAAATCTTTGCATCTGTACACCCACTGGGTGTGTCGATTGAATTTTTGAACTAGTGGGGGCACGCTGAGTGTACCCACTGGGTGTAGTCCCCGAGACTACGGTGGACTGCTGGCAGTCGACTGTAGTCTTTGTATTTTGATTCCTTCGCTCGATGTGGTCTGGCCGCGTCGAGTGTAAACCGAACTGGTAATTTGTCTCTTCTACTCGGTCTGGGCGAGTGGGATCAGAACCGGTGGGGGCACGCCAAGTGCACCCACTGGGTGTAGTCCCCGAGACCGCGGTCGACTGCTGGCAGTCGACTGTGGTCTGAGTTCTTCTTTCTCTCCTTTTTTTAATCCCTGCATTCGACTCCGGCGGGCCGGTCGAGTGGGATCATAACCGGTGGGGGCACGCAAAGTGCACCCACTGGGTGTAATCCCCGAGACTATGGTGGACTGGGGGGCAGTCGACCATAGTCTTAGTATTTATTGGCTTTGTTGTTTTTCGCTGTAAAATAACTTCTCCTCCCTGATTGCAGAAATCTTGTGATCTTGGAGTTCGCTTTGCTGACTTGGAGAAATAGCAGATCCAACTAAACCTTGACTTCGAATTGGCCAAGACAGAGCTGCAAAAGGCCAAGGACGACGCCAATGGTAAGACGAGCTTGTCGACTGGTTTGTCTTAGGCTTGAGTACCCTTTTGCTCTTTCTGAATCAAGCACCATTTCTTTGCAGAAAAACTGAGAGAAGCTCTAGCGAAGAAGGATCAGGATTTGGCTGCTGCTCAAAAGGAAGCTGACGACAGAACCGCTCTAGCTGAACAGAAACTGGCTTCGGTCAGCCAGTTGGAAGAAGAGAACACCAAGATGAAATCTGCTCTGAACGAAGCCAACAAGGAGTGCACACGCTTGAAGAAGGACAATCTCAACCTGTACGAGAAGATGGAAGGCATCGCTCGCAGGAGGGACGATCTGGAGAGCTATCTGAGGAGCCTTGCCAAGATGTTGTTCATCAAGCTTGAAGGTACACATTTTGTTCCGACTGATGTTTTTTGTCGACTCAGCGTACGAAAATTGACTTATCCTTGGATCGTGAATGCAGAGTTTTGCCAGAACTTCGAGGAGGAGACTGGGCGGATTGAGCCAGGTTTGGACCCAATCAATTCTCCCGTGAAAGATGAAACTGCCATGAATCTGCTCCGACTGGAATCCCTCATCGACGGTGTTGTGGACTACTTGGCTCGACTGAAGGTCGCCACGTCACAGATCGACACGGCACTTTGGCCAGAGGCCACGCTCCAGAATGATTTTGAGTCTCTGATGACTCGACTTAACGAGATCGCTGATCGAGTGCAGGAGTGGAAGAAATCTTCTGCTCGCTGTGGTGCTGATGTGGCTCTGTCTTTGGTTCGTGTCCAGTGCAAGGAGGTGCGACAAGATAAGCTGGCAGCAATCAAGGTCGCCAACACCCAGAAGCATGACTTCCGATCTTTTATGGAGACTTTCATCGCTGCAGGCACTCGGATCGCCGATGGCGTCGACCTGGACGAGTTCGTCGAGCCTGCCAGTCCTCCTCCTGTGGAGTGAACAAACTTTTATGCCCCACCTTAAATTTGCTTCGGAATGCCGAGTGGTTTTTGTAACCGTCAAACTCTTTCGGGCTGAATGCCCGAGCACTTCGATCTATGGTCCGGAACCTTTAGGATTTATCTGAACTTGGTTTATCGTTGAATATCTTCATGAATCCTCCATCGAGTGGAACTCGTTCTTCATTTGAGACAACTTTTGTATTTGTGGCGCAGCTCCGAAGGAGAAGGTAGCAGTCGACCTGCACCTCGTCGTCCTTGCGGGTCAGCGATGGAGCGCATGTTGTATTTGTGGCGAAGCTCCCAAGGAGAAGGTGGCAGTCGACCTGCACCTCGTCGTCCTTGCGGAGTGGGATGGAGCGCACGTTGTATTTGTGGTGAAGCTCTCAGGGAGAAGGTGGCAGTCGACCTGCACCTCGTCGTCCTTGTGGATTGAGGTGGAGCGCACGTTGTATTCGTGGCGAAGCTCCCAAGGAGAAGGTGGCAGTCGACCTGCACCTCGTCGTCCTTGTGGATTGAGATGTGTTTCATACTTAGGCGAGTACTGAACTGCAGCTAAGCCCCCGAGTGGGAGGCTGGCTCACCACTCGGTAGGATTTTCAAATACTTAGGTGAGTACTGGACTGCAGCTAAGCCCCCGAGTGGGAGGGTCGCTCACCACTCGGTAGGATTTTCAAATACTTCGGCGAGTACTGGACTGCAGCTAAGCCCCCGCGTGGGAGGGTCTCTCACCACTCGGTAGGATTTTTAAGTACTTAGGCGAGTACTGGACTACAGCTAAGCCCCCGAGTGGGAGGGTCGCTCACCACTCGGTAGGATTTTTCAAATACTTAGGCGAGTACTGGACTGCAGCTAAGCCCCCGAGTGGGAGGGTCGCTCACCACTCGGTAGGATTTTCAAATACTTAGGCGAGTACTGGAT
>NC_057794.1:373875817-373946012 GCF_018294505.1 Triticum aestivum
CTCACCATTCGGTAGGATTTTCAAATACTTAGGCGAGTACTGGACTGCAGCTAAGCCCCCGAGTGGGAGGGTCGCTCACCACTCGGTAGGATTTTCAAATACTTAGGCGAGTACTAGACTGTAGCTAAGCCCCCGAGTGGGAGGGTCGCTCACCACTCGGTAGGATTTTTCAAATACTTAGGCGAGTACTGGACTCCAGCTAAGCCCCTGAGTGGGAGGCTGGCTCACCACTCGGTAGGATTTTCAAATACTTAGGCGAGTACTGGACTGCAGCTAAGCCCCCGAGTGGGAGGGTCGCTCTCCACTCGGTAGGATTTTTCTTTTACAAACTTAGGCGAAACGGATTCGCAGCTAAGCCACCCGCTGGGGGATTTCTTCCGCAAACAAAAACAATAACAATCACTGGGAAAATTATAACGCTCTTGTCTTTGATAAATAAACTACAGGAGATTTTCTTATTATATCTCATCCGAGTGAGAATTCAAGTATAAAAGGGGCGGAGCAGCTCCGCATTCCAGGCTCGTGGCTCATCAATCTGGCGATCGACATTATAAAGGTGGTACACTCCATTGTGGAGGACTCTGGTGACTATGAAGGGGCCTTCCCAAGTAGGAGCGAGTTTGTGTGGTTTCTATTGATCCACTCGAAGGACCAAGTCTCCTTCTTGGAAGGCTCGACTCTTCACATTTCTGGCATGGAATCGACGCAAGCCTTGATGATAGATGGTCGATCGGATCATGGCCATTTCTCTTTCTTCTTCCAGGAGGTTGACTGCGTCCTGTCGGGCTTGTTCTGCTTCATCTTCAGAGTAGAGCTCAACTCGGGGTGCGTTGTGAAGCAGGTCACTCGGCAAAACTGCTTCGGCTCCGTAGACCAGAAAGAATGGGGTTCTTCCGGTCGATCGGTTCGGGGTTGTACTGATGGAAGCTCGTCAACCCATGCACCTGCTGTGTGCTTGAGATCGCGCATCAATCAAGGTTTTAGTCATTTAAGAATTAAGCCGTTTGCTCTTTCCGCTTGTCCATTCGACTGGGGGTGAGCGACCGAAGCGTAGTCGACTCGTGTGCCCTGAGAGGCGCAAGAGGCTCTGAATTTGTCGGAGCCGAAGTTTGACCCATTGTCAGTGATGATGTTGTGCGGAACTCCATATCTGAATATCAACTCCCTGATGAAACTGATAGTAGTTAAAGCATCAAGATTCTTGATAGGTTTAGCTTCAATCCATTTGGTGAACTTGTCGACTGCTACTAGCAGATGAGTGAAGCCGCTCCTGCCCATTCTCAGTGGTCCAACCATGTCCAGTCCCCAAACGGCGAAGGGCCAGACGAGTGGAATGGTTTTCAGGGCTGACTCGAGCTTGTGCGACATATTGGAGTAAAACTGACATCCTTCACACTTGTCGACTATCTCTTTCGCCATTTCATTCGCTCTCGGCCAGTAGAATCCCGCTCGGTATGCTTTAGCCACAATGGTCCGAGAGGACGCATGATGACCACAGGTCCCCGAGTGGATATCATCAAGGATCATCTGACCTTCTTCTAATGTTATACACTTCTGACTGACTCCAGTCGCGCTTTCTCTATACAACTGTCCCTTTATGACTGTAAAGGCCTTGGATCGATGGACCATCTGTCGAGCCTCTTCTTCGTCCTCTGGGAGTTCTTTCCTTGGGATGTACGCGATGTACGGTATTGTCTAGTCGGGAGTGATGACCAAGACTTCAATGATAAGGTCGACCACAGCTGGAACTTCAACTTCAGTCGGATCCGTGGCACTTTTTGGCTGCGGGGCCTCTTCAGTGAAGGGATCCTCCTAAACTGATGGTGTGTGGATGTGTTCCAAAAAGACATTGCTGGGAATGGCTTCTCTTTTGGAACCTATTTTTGCCAAATCATCAGCTGCTTGATTTTTCAGTCGGGGTATGTGATGAAGTTCTAACCCCTCGAATTTCTTCTCCAGCTTTCTCACTTCATTGCAATAACTAGTCATGGCTGGACTTCTGACGTCCCACTCCTCATCACCTGATTAACCACCAAATCTGAGTTGCCATAGACCATGAGGCGACGGACGCCGAGTGAAATGGCCATGCGCAGCCCATATAAAAGTGCTTCATATTCTGCCTCGTTATTGGAGGAATCAAAGTGGATTTGAAGAACATATGTGAGCAACAAAGGCTCTTTGCTGATTGGGGCAGCAAGCACCGGCTGGGTGGAGAGCTTGAGCTCTGCAAACGCTGCATCAGCTTCAGGAGTCCACTCGAACTTGTCGGACTTCTTCATCAATTGGTAAAGAGGCAATGCCTTTTCACCGAGACGAGAGATGAATCGACTTAAAGCGGCCAAGCAACCAGTAAGCTTTTGGACGTCGTGCACTCGCACAGGACTTTTCATTCGGAGTATAGTACCGACTTTTTCTGGATTGGCGTCGATTCCCCGTTCAGAAATGAGAAAACCGAGTAGCTTTCCACCGGGAACTCCGAATGTGCACTTTGATGGATTAAGCTTGATATCATACCTCCTGAGGTTGGCAAAGGTTTCAGCAAGGTCAGTCAGCAGGTCGGAACCCTTTCGTGACTTGACCACAATATCATCCATGTATGCTTCCACATTTCGACTGATTTGAGTGAGAAAACACTTCTGAATCATCCTCATGAATGTGGCTCCGGCATTCTTGAGGCCGAACAGCATGGTAACATAACAGAAGCACCCGAATGGAGTGATGAAAGCTGTTTTGATCTCATCAAGTCCATACAGACGGATCTGATGGTACCCGGAATAGGCGTCTAAAAAAGACAGTCGCTCACATCCCACAGTCGAGTCGACTATCTGGTCGATGCGGGGGAGAGGAGAATGATCTTTCGGGCAGGCCCGATTGATATGTTTAAAGTCAATGCACATGCAAAGTGACTTGTCCTTCTTCGGGACCATGACAACGTTGGCGAGCCACTCGGAGTGGTAGATCTCTCAGATGAACTCTGCTGCTAAGAGCCGAGCCACCTCCTCACCAATAGCCTTTCTCTTCTAGACGACGGACCGTCGGAGATGTTCTTTGATGGGTTTTACTTTTGAGTCGACTCGTAGGCAGTACTCAGCCAGCCCCCTGGGAACACCCGGCATGTCAGAAGGCTTCCATGCGAAAATGTCCCAGTTCTCACGGAGGAACTGGATGAGCGCTTCTTCCTATTTGGAGTCGAGTGTTGTTGAGATATGAGTCGGAGCAGCACTGGGATTGGTCGGGTGAATGTGAGCCGGCTTCATTTTGCCAGACGATTGAAAAGCTGATTCTGTAGCGGGCTTCTTGGCTTGCAACAAATCACTCGGGTCTGCAGTCTTCTGGTATTCCTGCAGCTCCACCACTGCCATCTGAGCATCAACGATCTTTGAACCTTTCTGAAAACACTCTTCTGCTTTCTTCTGATTGCCCGTAACAGTGATCACACCTTTGGGACCAGGCATATTCAATTTGAGATAAACATAACATGGTCGAGCCATGAAGCGTGCATAAGTCGGCCTGCCCAAAATAGCGTGATAAGCACTCTGGAAATCTACAACTTCGAACGTTAACTTTTCTTTGCGGTAATTCTCAGAATCATCGAAAACCACATCAAGAGCAATCTGGTCAAGTGACTCAGCCTTCTTTCCAGGAATGACTCCATGGAAACTCATGTTGCTGGTACTGAGTCTGGACATCGGAATGCCCATCCCTTTCAACGTCTCAGCATACAGTATGTTCAGACCACTACCACCATCCATCAAGACTTTGGTCAGTCGAGTGCCTTCAACAACTGGGTCGACCACCAAAGCTTGCCTCCCAGGGGTGGCAATGTGCGTTGGGTGATCGGACAGGTCGAATGTGATGGCAGTCTAAGACCACTTCAGATAACTGGGTGTTGCCGGAGCAACCATATTCACCTCATGGTTGATAACTTTCGGTTGACTTTTGCTTTCAACATCAGCGAAAATCATCAGGGTGGAATTGACCTGGGGGTATCCATCATCATTGTCTTCCTTGTCCTCAACTTTGTCCGACTCCTTTTCCTTATCTTTGGGCTGCTTGCCCTGGAACTGCTCGATCAAGAGCCGACACTGTCTAGTGGTATGTTTCGGATAAATGAACTTACCCTCTTCATCTTTCTTGGTGTGGATGTGACATGGCAAATCCAACACATCATTTCGTTCTTGGTCTTTAACTTTCTTGGGGTTCCAAGGTCCTTTGGGTTTCCCCTTAAACTTTCCTTGAGTTACAGCCAAGGCTTCCCCAGGAGCAGTTGGCTTGGCTTTCCGCTTCTATTTCCGATTGGAATTTCCTCCTCCGGTTTCTTGAGCAACTGACTTGAGCTTGCCACTCCTGAGTCGATCCTCATCTTCACCATTAGCGTACTTGGTGGCAATCTCCATCATCCGATTCAGAGACATGTCTCCGGTTCAACCGAATTTCAGATTCAGTTCTCTGTACTTGACGCCTTCTTTGAAGGCACAGGCTGCTTGGTGGTCAGGCACATTCTCTACCGTGTGATGTAACGTGATCCATCTCTGGATGTAATCCCTCAAAGTTTCATTCGGCTTCTGCATGCAAGACCACAGTTCCGTCAGCCCTGCCGGTCGCTTGCATGTTCCTTCAAATGTGGTGACAAACACTCGGGCAAGATCTTCCCAAGTGTAAATGTTGCTGGGTGCTAACTGATTCAGCCACGCTCTGGACGAGCCCTCCAACATGAGAGGCAGGTGCTTCATGGCCACTTGATCATTGCCACCGCCAATCTGGACAGCCACTCGGTAGTCTTCAAACCAAGTATCGGGCTTGGACTCACCAGTGAACTTACTGACTCTAGTCGCCAACCTGAAGTTGGGAGGAATCACAGCGGCCCTGATGGCTCTACTAAAGCACTCTAGCCCCGAAACATGTACTCTGCTGCTGGTAGGTGCATCTCTGTCGTGACCTTCTCGGTGAGCTCTGTTCCTGTCGACCAAACCTTGAACGAGAATGGATCTCGCATCAAAGCCTGGTTCCCTGGGGTCAACTGAAATCCTTCGCCCAACACTATGAGGGCGCTTGTCATCCTGTTGTCGAGGCACATACGACCCGCTCCTCGGGGGAGGGGTGGGCACTCGACGTCGATCGTCACGATCGAATCGGTGATCATACTGCTCACGGTTCCCATATTGATTACGCCGGTCCCCACGTCCCTCACGCCTTGGGGGCGATCTTGGGCTATGAGCCGACTGGACTGTGTCTGTAGCAATGGATCTGCTATGAATCTTGTTCCGCGACTGAGAAACAGCGGAGTTCTGGTCTCCTGCTGCCCGGAGTAACGCTCTGATCTGCAACAAGCCTCTGCCAGCCTCCGACTGGGAAGGCTGAATCGACTCTGCTATACGGGCTGCAGCTGCTAAATTCTGAATCGGAGTTCGATATACCTGCGGGGGCGAAAAGAGCTGACGTTGACTGGATTCTGGAACCCGTTGTCACGCACGCTCGTCGAGTGCTCGCTGGAGGTTCTCCAGTCGAGTGCGCTCGGCCAAGTTTTCCAGGCGCGCGTCCTCCAAGGCATGAGCCTCGGGGGTTTCTCCAACGACAGGAGTGTGCAGTGCATCCATGTTCCGGCGACGAAGTTCTTCTCTCTGCAGCGACGTGAGAGGTTCGGGGTGATATTCCTCATGGGGACGAGACGGGTCGCCTCCACCCGCGCCTCCGTCGGTGCGGGGAAAACCGGGAGGACTGGGCTGTCCATCGACCATCAGAACCTCCGCCGCCGGATCACTGCTGTCGCACTTGGATGCGGTCTCTGCGGAGCCAGTCGAACAGGCCGTAGAGGGATTCGTCGGGCTCGATCGCCGCGACTTGAGGGGTGGCCTACTGGCGTGCCACCGCGTGTCTCACCCACTGCTGAAGTCTCGACCGACCGGAGCGCTTGCACCGGCGGGAAACAGGGAGGGAGGACAACACAGGAACCGACCGATAATGGGTCGACGGTTGCCGCAAGAGGACGCCGCGGACGCACGCGCGAAAGTGCGTTGCCCCGCGGACAGGGAGTGCGTCCACGTCGAGCGGAGTCTCCTGAAGCCAAGCGGAGTCGTCGGCGATGAACGTGAGCGCGCCGAGATGGATCTCGCGGCCCTCCACCAAAACTCCGCCAAAAACCATGATGATTTGGATCGGAAAAGATCGCAACTCCTCCAACAAATCGCTAAAACACCTGCCCCACGGTGGGCGCCAACTGTCGTGGTTCTAAGTCTGACAGTAATGTAGGGGGGTTGGTATGGAGAGGCAAGATCTTAGCTATGGAGTAGTTGTAAGCACACAAGGTTTATGAGTTCAGGCCCTTCTCGGAGGAAGTAATAGCCCTACGTCTCGGAGCCCGGAGGCGGTCGGCTGGATTATATGTGTATGAATTACAGGGGTGCGAACCCTTTACACCGAGGAGAGTGGTGGCTTATATAGAGTTCGCCGGACCCCTCCGGCCCTCAGTTGTGCATGGTTTAAATACATTAAGGTCGGGCGTTACTGGTAACGCCCTTAATAAAGTGCTATGATGACCATAAAAGCTACTTAATAACCGACCGTTAGCGTGCGGAGTGCCTTTGGGTCTCCTGGCCGTCGAGTGGTTGGATCTTGGTCGAGTGATTGCTTCTTGGTCGAGTGTCTTCGAGTCTGTCGAGTGGAACACCTCCAAGTCGATTGAAAGGTGATTTCTTCTAGAGATGTCCTTGGGTAGGGCCGTTGGGATAGGTCCATGACCCTACCCTAGGTACATAGCTTCATCATTGATCCCTCCTGAAGATGGGACGGCGAAAGATGGCGATGGTGGATTATAGAGTGTGCGCATGCGGTGCGTGCTAAGGGTCTACTAGACAGGTTGGTGCTTTGGGCTCACTGTGAGACGGCTCGGTGAGTCCACCAGATTAGATGGTGTGTGTTGATGTGAGGCTAGGGCACATCATCAAGCTTGTAAGTGTATCGACATAGGATGTCAGGAAGGTGGATTTGAGTTTATCCATGTATGTGTCTTGTCAAGCTCTGTTAAATAATATAATAAAGATGGATGTGCATGCTTGGATGAAGAGGCCGGAAATTTCAACCTCCTTTTCAAAGAAAAAGAAAAGGCTAAGCGCCATATCTGTTAGAAGGGAGAGAGAGGTTTGGTGGAATAGTTTGTTATATTGCTTGAGCCTCGTGGGCATATATATATAGGAGTACATGATCTACTTGGAGTACAAGGCAAGCCAGAATATTTCCTAGTCTAACCTATGTTTCCTAATACAATCACGTTACTCAACATCCCCCCGCAGTCACAATGGTAGCGACGCATACGGTGAGACTGGAGAAGAATCCAAAGGCAAGCCGAGGACACCACCCCACAGTCGTAATGGTCGACACATCGTGGAGTCGTGGCTGGAGTGGAAACCAACGAGGTTGCTCAAGCAGGCGGTAGCCCTTTGTGCCATTTGTCAATGTAGCCGAGAGCGTGGGTGGTGGAGTCGTGGTCGAGATAGCCGTGCGAAGAATGTCGTGGTCGATGTCGAGTCGGGGTGGCCGGTGTCGAGGAAGTCGCCGTGGAGCCGCGGGCGCAAGGGGCGCCGAGTTAGCATGGGTGCAGTGGTGTCGAAGTAGTGGTGTGCTGGTACGGAGATGTTGTTGACGACGCGTCGCGACAGGTTTGCCAAACCCGGGGACACATCGTAGACGAAGGCACGCACCGATGTTGCTAGCACCGGGCATGCGTAGACGGACGAAGACGAAGTTGACGAAGCGCCGCACTAGGCATGCCAGGCCCGGGGACACGTCGTCGACGAAGGCACGCATCAGTGTTGCTAGAGCCGGGCATGCGTAGACTGGGACCTGCACGAGCTGTACGCCATGTCGAGGAAGTCGGAGAGGCCAGGAGAGAAGGACTCGACGACGGTTGCGGCGCCAATCGGCGTGAGGCCAATGTTGCCCGCGGTTGTCAGAGTAGATGAAGCGGTCAGGGTAGATGACGGCGACGCTGGCGATGGGCTGGTGCTAGACGAAGACGAAAGGGGTGGACAAGCGGCTGCGTCAGCTACGGGGGTAGCGGTGGCGGCGGCCGAAGAAGAGCGGCGACGGCCTGACGGCGGCGGCGGTGGCTAGGTTAGAAGCGCGGCGGCGATGCTCGACGTAGGCGAAGAACCCTGACAGCATGACGAAAACCAGCGCGGACGGTGGCGTTCCCACGCCAAGAAAGACGGTGCGACACATACCACAGGAGGTCGACACGCGGTGACGGCGGAGTGGACCGCAAGCCGCGGCGCTACGGCCCGAAGCGACGACGCAGCGGCGGCGGGCAGGTCAGGGCGACAGCGGAAGACCTCGGGGCGGTCGCAGGGACCACGGGCCACAATGCTACAGCCCGAAGGGGCGGTGCAGCGGTGAAGCGCGGGTCGGTGCAACCGCAGGGACATCCTCGGGACGGCAGTGTGGACCGCGTGCCACACTCGCTACGGCCCGACGGGGCGGCGCAGCGGCGGCGCGATGGTCGGTGCAACCACAAGATGGCCTAGAGCGGACGCCCTCGGGGCGGCGGGGGAACGCGGGCCGCGGCACTACGGCCCGAAGGGGGACGCAGCGGTGACGCGGGTCGGTGCAGCCGGGAGAAGAACCACGGGGAAGCGGCACTGCGGCCCGACGGGGCAATGCAGCGACAACCCATTGCTCGATCCGTAGAGGAGAGCGCTGAACTCGGGATAGTCTTCACGGGGCCTGCAGAGGCGCGCGCCACCGACGAGCCAGGTCGGTTGCACGACGTAGATGAGGCGGATCGCGACGGCGGGCGGGTGATCAATCTGATCGCGCGCGAGGTCGGGAATGCCGCTTGGTGAAGGCGGGATGACGGCGGAGTCCGAGTTGAAGCCGGCGACAACGCGCGACAGGGTGGCTATGATTGGCCGCTGCATGACGCAAGGCCGCCGGGTCAAGGTGATGCAGGAGTCCTAGTCGGAGCAAGGCAGTGACGGACGGCGTAGATCGACGGGCGGGCCGACGGGCGAACGACGGCGGTGAAGGGCCGCCGCATGACGCGAGCCCACCGGGTCGGGGCAACCGGCGGGCAGACGCGCAGAACGACGCGCGAGGCCGCCGGGTCGGAGTGACCGGCGGGCAGACGCGCAGACGGCGTGCAAGGCCGTCGGGTCGGTGAAGAAGCCGGCCGATCGCGCCGGTAATGGAGTAGAGGCGCACGGGATCGACGGCGACGGTGGGCGAAACAAACCGATTAAGATTAGATCAGAAAACCAAAAAGAAAACGCCGATCAAAACGACCGACGAGGGAGAGAAAAACTCGAATTAAAGGATCGGAAAAAAGACTCTCTAGGGCAGCCGGCCAACACGGCCGGCGGACGAACCCTAAGTACGGGCGGCGCGGCCCCTGGCGACGGTCATGGAGGCCGACTGCCCCAGGGGCGGCGTGCGGGTGCGGAAGCGGCGGCGGCGGTTAGGGTTTAGATCGATCAGGCTGATACCATGTTAGAAAGGAGAGAAATGTTTGATGGAATAGTTCGTTGTATTGCTTGAGCCTCGTGGGTATATATAGGAATACATGATTTATTTAAAATATAAGACAAGCCAGAATATTTTATAGTCTAATCTATGTTTGTTAATACAATCACGTTACTCAACAATATCTGCAACTCTATCTTCAAGAGTTACGGTGGAAGGGAAAAGCTCAGGGTTCTCTTTCCAGGGCCTCTAGCCGGACCCTCAAAAAGGGCTAACTCCACAATGATTCTTTTTTTGAGGAGTAAACTCGCACCGAGCCGACTCCTGTCCGGTTAGCTCCTTGAAAAATTAAGGAGTTAAGCCCCGAATACATTCCGACTCTCACATTTTTGGGGACCACTAACCATTCTTAGCAAAAATTTCTTCCCTCTTAACTCCCTCCAGTGGTGCCTCCACTTCTCACCCCCGCCATGCAATGTAGCCACCGCAGCCATCGGAGGCACCAATTTCGACTGTGGGACACTTGATACGGATTTGGACCTAGCCTAGGTGTGCAAGGACAAGAAACCAGCTCATGTAAAAGCAAAGACCAGATGAAAGCCACCATATGAGGATGTCACTAAGATCAATGTTGATGCCTCATACTCCCTCCGGTTCTAAATATAAGTTTTTGTAGAGATTTCACTATGGATCACATACGGATGTATGTAGACGCATTTTAGAGTGTAGATTTACTTATTTTGCTCCGTATGTATTCCATAGTACAATCTCTATAAAGACTTATATTTAAGAAGGGGGGAGTGCATTGAAGCTACTCGCTCAGGTACTACTATCCTGGTCGTGTGTGACAGATCAGGCTCGTTGCTCCATGCTCAGGCCCAATGGTATGAATTTGTAGCCGGAGCGATGAAAATGGAAGCCCTTTGTTGACACACGAACACATCACGTGTATCCTCGACGTCAGGGGTGATGCACCGCAGCTCACGTCGAAGGAGGCCTGACCGACGGCGCGATACGCAAGACAGTCGACGGACGCTTTTTGTCAGGACCCCGACTCGATACCACATAGGTCTAGCATGTAACACCTCATATCACTTTGCGGCCTCACGCACGGTATTCCCACGGGTGTCGCCTTACCTTTGCCCGGGACCGTTTGCGCCTTTTGGCACACGTATATGATAGTGTCGCTAGCACCCATATGATAAGGAGCCCGGGCTGACATGGCTAGTCGTAAATCCAAAGTGGCACAGACTTACAGGGACAGGCATCCATGACCCAGCAACGAACGTGTCGGTCATCAGCAAGTGGGTCCGGGCTGTAGCACTGGGCTAGCAGGACTCCGGTAAACCGGGCTGTAGCGGGCTAACAGGACTCCGGTACTCAATGCGTGACATTTCCCCGAAGGGACAGACACAGGAACGAAGAAGGACACATGCCGGCCAGCCTAAGTGTTCCGAAGCAGTAGCAAGCTACCATGGCTCGGTGGAAACACTAGGAGACATTTCCCGGTAAGAGAGGCTACTAAAGATAAACAACTAGATAGTCAGATCCCACACATACCAAGCATTTCAATCATACACACAATATGCTCGATATGTGCAAATACAACAAGGCATCACAACATGACTCTACGACGCAAGTACTTTATTTAAGGCTCAGAGAGCCATACATAACATACACATAGGTACGGGTCTCACGACCCAGCATTCAAGTCATACAGTCATACAAACCAGCAGCGGAAGTAACTTGTCTGGGTACAGACAACTAGTAAAATAAAAGAGGCTTGGAAAGCCTAGCTATACTACGTGGTCCTTCACAAGCTCAGGATCACCACCTGGGCCTTAGCCTACTCATTGATGTCAACGTCTACGAAGAACCCATCAGAAGGGGTTGCAGCGTCTTCTGTAAAAATGTAGATTATAGCAACATGAGTACAAAGGTACTCAGCAAGACTTACATCAGATCCTACATACATGCACATTATCAAGAAGGGTTGGTGGAGTTATTGCAGCAAGCCAGCTTTGACTCTTGGCTAGGCTATCCTACGAGACTCCAACTTGAAATGGTTTTGCGTACACGAGTCCACTACTCACCACTTCAATACACTACCGAGGATCCACCTTCGTCTTCCTACGGAAGAGCCATCCTCGGCACTCACACTTATCTTGAGGCTTTTAGTAGTTTCCATTTACTTGTCTATGAACTGTATAGGCAACCAAGTAGTCCTTTACCGCGGACGCGGCTATTCGAATAGATCATGTTAACCCTGCAGGGGTGTACTTCTTCATACATGTTTCCACCACTTAGCGTCTGCACACGACATGTGCTCGGCATACTTCAAGCGAAAGCCGACGTGGGTGTAGACCACGACCTACCTAAACACCTAAGTCTCTAGTCCAGGTTTATCGCCTATTCGGGTTCCATCCATGAGGAGACCCGGCCGAGGTTTCGCTCACAGCCCCAAACGATGTGAACAGGGTTCCCGAGATACCTAACGGGTATTCGGTACACCGTGCCACGTACCTACCGCATCACAGCCCACCCCTACGGTCAGCGCTGTCCACGGCCTCCATTAGGCTACAAGCACCAGAAACTACTTGCAACTCCTGGACAGAGAACTAGGGTGGATAAGAAGTCGAGCGGGGTCATATTTCAGGGCCCAATGCATGGTAGTAGCTGTATCTTAAATCACACATACAGATCTCAGTGCTTAAGGTCGGCTTCAATGAAACAACCCACCATGTACTCCTACATGGCCTCTCATCGATACCTTTACCAAATCGTGTTGACCACACCACTCTCATTACCGACATAATCATTTCACTCTAGTCCATCACCCAGATGAACCAGACCTGACACGACTCTAAGCATAGCAAGGTAGGAACAACACATACATATGGCTCAATCAACTCCTATACATGCTAGTGGGTTTCATCTAGTTACTGTGGCAATGACAGGTCATGCAGAGGAAGTGGGTTCAACTACCGTAGCACACAGCAGTTTGAAACGCGTTGTCTTAATGCAGTAAAAGAGAGCAGGAGCGAGAACATGGGATTGTATCGATATGATCAAATGGTTGGTTGCTTGCCTGATGGTTCGATGCACTGATACGTTTCTTCGTTAGGGTAATCACGGTACTCCTCGGAGGCAGAACCTGCCGCAAAGAACACCAATACACAACCATCACCAAACAATGTGCAACAATATGATGCATGCATGAAACATGGCAATATGAGTGTGTTGGGCTAATGCAACTAAGACCAGAAGGGTTTGAACCAATTTGAATCAAAGATTCAAATTTCAAACTCATACACGGCTCTTTAAAGGGTTTTTCCTTGTTCTGCATTAAACATCAAGTTAACTTGTTTAATCATGCATGAAAATAGTACAGATGGATAGATTGGATTTTTCTGATCATTTTTCATATATAACTTGTCTGATTTGGAGTTACAGATTAAAAGTTATGAATTTTTGAAGTTTAAACTATATTCTGGAATTTCCTATATTAGATTAAATCCAGAAAATCAATTACTGCGTCAGCCTGACGTCAGTGTGACATCAGCAGGTCAATGGGACACGGTCCGGGTCAAACCTGACAGTGGGTCCCGCGTGTCAGTGTGATTAGTTAAACTAAAATCAATTTAAACTAATCCTAAATAGTTAACAGGGCTGGGCCCCACCTGTCATTGACTCAGGAGAGTCAACCAGGGCCCACCCGTGGGCAAACCCAGGTCGGCTGCACCGGCGTTTAGCCACCGGCGAGCCCGACGCGGCGGCGGAAGTGGTTTTGGCCGTTTCGGCCACCAAATGGGTCGCGGAGACCACCGGAGTGGAGCTGAGGACGAGCCGCAGCTCTTGGTGGAGTCCGTTGGGGTCGGGGTGGCCGGAGTTGGCGCCGGCGACGACTTTGGCGGCCACCGGAGTTCCGCCGAAGACAAACTTTACGCTAGAGGGGTCGGTGAGGTGCGGGGAGTGGCTGGTTAGGTGCTACGTGACATGGTGAACATGATGGACACCAGTTTGTGGCCGGAGGGTGACCGGGAGCACGTCGGCGACGAGCTCCGCGGCGGTGGGTGCGGTTGAGCTCCGGGAGGTCGCTACACGGCTCGGGAGCAAGAAAAGAAGGGAGGGGAAGATGGCTAAGCTCACAGGGAGTTCGACGAAGCACTTGGTGCGGCCGGGGATGGGCCGGAGCGATGTCGGCGTTGAAGGGGATCTCCGGCGACGGCGTTTCGGTCGAGGTCGATGTGGTGGGCTCGGGCCTTGCGAGCGCTCGGGGCTCGGCTTGCTCGAAGGAGAGGAGGGTAGCGGAGCTCCTGGACACGGCGGCACGGCGTGGGGTTGACGGAGGGCGTGGCTACGGCGAGGGGGTGGCGGCGATGGCGTCGGCCATGGCGGGGGAGCGCGAGAGAGAAGGGTTGGGGGAGAATGGAGGTGTCCTGGAGGTTCACGGCGCGGCGTGGAGCTCATCCATCCAGCCCCGAGGCGAGGAGGTGAAGCAGGGCGACGGCCAGCTGCGTGGCGCGCGCTGCGGTCGCCGTCGGGCACCTGCCTGCCTGCCTGGCCGGCAAGCAGCTCGCTGGAGCGGCGCTGGGCTGGGCCGGCAGGTGGGCCGGGTGCTGGCGCCAGGTAAGTTTTTTTCTATTTCTCCTGTTTTCTGTTTTTTTAATACTTCTGCAACTTTGTTGAATTATTAAAAATACTTAGGCAACTCCTAAAATCACCAAACTACTCCTGGTCCATAGTTGGATTATTTCCAACATGAACCATTTTAGTTTGGAGATATTTGAGCATTTAAATATTTTATATAATTTTAAATGCCCAAATTCAAATATTTATGATTTAATTCAAAAACCCTAAGATGGCCTAGGAAAATGTGCATCACTTCTGGCAGAGGTTCTGAACCAAGACAAAAATGATGGGCATTTTAGAAGGGCATTTCAGGTTCATTGAAAAAGTTTTTAGTAAACCCTAGTTGGTTTCAGAGGGGGCTGGGGGTTCTGTCATCCCCATTTCAGGTTTCTGATGAAAGAATAAACATGATGCAACACTCTAATGCATGAACTAGCTAGGGTGTGACAACTCACCCCCACTCAAAAGAATCTCGTCCTGAGATTTGGGTTCCTCCGAAAAGAGGGCGGGATACTCGAGTCGAAGACGATCCTCCCTTTCCCAAGTTGCTTCATCCTCAGAATGGTGCGACCATTGAACTTTAAGAAACTTGATATTATGACGTCGAGTGGTACGCTCGGCCTGATCGAGGATACGAATGGGGTACTCTCGATACGTGAGATTATCTTGGAGATCAAGCGTTTCGTGGTCCACTCCACGGATAGGATCCGGGAAGCAACGCCTGAGTTGAGAAATGTGGAAGACATCGTGGACTCTGGAGAGATGCGGAGGTAGTTCCAACTGGTAGGCAACTTCTCCTCGTTTAGCGAGAATACGAAAAGGTCCAATGTAACGAGGAGCCAATTTGCCTTTGATACCGAAACGATGGGTTCCCTTCAGAGGAGTAACCCGAAGATAAGCCTTCTCGTCAACCTCGAAAGTCATAGCCTTATGTTTTCGGTCATATTGACTCTTTTGACGAGATTGGGTTGTTTTCAACTTTTCACGAACGATGGGAACTTGCTCTTCTGCTTCCTGAATCATATCCGGGCCAAAGAATTGTCTTTCCCCGGTTTCTGACCAGTTAAGGGGTGTTCGACACCGTCGTCCATAGAGAACTTCAAAAGGGGCTTTACCCAAGCTAGATTGATAGCTGTTGTTGTAAGCGAATTCGGCAAATGGAAGGCACTTCTCCCAATCCATTCCGAATGAGATAACAGAGGCTCGAAGCATGTCTTCTAGAATCTGGTTGACGCGTTCTACCTGACCACTCAATTGAGGGTGAAAAGCGGTGCTAAAGGAAAGGCGGGTTCCCATAGCATTTTGGAAACTTTCCCAAAATCAAGAGCTGAAAAGACTTCCTCGATCCGAGTTAATTCCCAAAGGAACACCATGGAGAGACACGATTCGGGAGATGTATAAGTCTGCCAACTGACTAGCGGTTATACTCTCACGAACAGGTAAGAAATGGGCTACCTTGGAAAGACGATCGACCACGACGAAGATAGCATTATTCCCTTTCTTGGTCCTGGGAAAACCGGTAATGAAATCCATACCAATTTTATCCCAGTTCCATTCAGGAATAGCTAGGGGTTGAAGGGTGCCAGCAGGCCGTTGATGCTCTGCTTTTACACGACGGCAGACGTCGCAATTAGCAATATACTGAGCAATTTCTCTCTTCATCCTAGTCCACCAGAACCTCTGGCGTAGGTCCTGATACATCTTGGTACTACCGGGATGAATGGTGAGAGGAGATTCATGAGCCTCCTTAAGGATCAACTGCCGTAGATGCTGGTTCTTGTGAACCACTAAACGGTTCTCAAAGTACACAACACCATGATCATTTGTGGAGAAACAACTAGCACCTCCGCTAGCAATGTTTTCCTTGATTTTAGATATTCCCTTATCTCGCTTTTGGGTAGCGATAATTTGATCCGTAAGAGTAGGTTTCGCCAACAAGGTGGAAAGAAATCCTTGAGGAACAATGTGAAGGTTAAGCTTCCGAAATTCCTCATGGAGAAGCAGTTGACTTTGTTGTAACATCAGGTTGTTACAATAAGATTTACGACTTAGCGCATCAGCCATGACGTTGGCTTTCCCTGGGGTGTAAGTTATTCCTAAGTCGAAATCTGTGATCAACTCGACCCAACGTCTTTGCCTGAGATTCAAATCCGGTTGGGTGAAGATGTACTTCAGACTTTGGTGATCAGTGAATATTTCGCAACGGTTATCGAGGAGGTAATGTCGCCAGGTTTTAAGTGCATAGACTACAGTTGCAAGCTCTAGATCATGAGTAGGATAATTCTCCTCATGTGGGTGCAATTGCCGGGAAGCGTAAGCAATTACGTGTCGATCTTGCATGAGAATGCAACCTAGTCCTTGTCGCGAGGCGTCGCAGTAGATAACAAAGTCCTTGGAGAAGTCTGGCGGTACCAGTACGGGAGCAGAGGTCAGGCGTCTTTTCAGTTCCTGAAAGTTGTGCTCACATTGTGGAGTCCACTCGAACTTTTTATCTTTCTTGAGGAGTTCGGTTAGAGGTTTAGCAACTTTGGAGAAATTTTTGACAAAGCGACGGCAATAGCTCGCTAAGCCTAGAAAACTCCGAACTTGCTTGACCGATTCAGGTGGAGTCCAATTAAGGACGGCTTGAACTCGCTCAGGGTTAACAGCAATACCTTTACCAGATATTACATGACCCAGATAGGTCACTTTTGACAACCAGAATTCACATTTAGAAAATTTGGCATAAAGGCGATGCTCTCGAAGTTTCTTCAACACTAGCCTTAGATGTTCGGCATGTTCTTCCTCGTTCTTGGAGTAGATGAGTATATCATCGAGGTAAACCACGACGAATTTATCCAAATACTCCATGAAGATTGAGTTCATCAACCGAGAAAAGGTGGCTGGAGCGTTGGTTAAACCGAAGGACATGACGGTGTACTCGTATTGGCCATAACGAGTAACAAAGGCCGTTTTAGGAATGTCCCCGTTCCTGATTTTGATTTGATGGTAACCCAACCTCAAATCCATTTTGGAGAAGACTGAGGATCCGGCGAGCTGATCATACAGGTCGTTGATCCTGGGGAGCGGATATTTGTTCTTGATTGTGACCAAATTGACAGGTCGATAATCTACAACCATCCGGTCCATACCATCCTTCTTCTTGACGAAAAGGACGGGGCAAGCCGACGGAGATGAACTAGGTCGGATGAAACCCTTTTTCAAGGACTCATCGAGTTGTTTCTTAAGCTCGGCTAGTTCTAGTGGTGCCATCTTATAGGGTCTTCTAGCAATCGGAACGGTTCCTGGAATGAGGTCTATTACGAACTCAACATCCCTGTCAGGTGGAACACCTGGCAATTCCTCTGGGAAGACATCCGGGAAGTCACGGACTACCGGAACGTCCTCAAGGTCTGGTAAAGGTCCGGCGTTAAGAGAATATAACTGTCGCTTGGCTAATTGGGTCAAGACATTGACTATCTTCCCCGAAGGATGGGTGAGTTGAACAGTCCTAGAGAAGCAATCAATTTTGGCATGATGGGATGACATTCAGTCCATACCCAAGATGATATTAATATCTGAAGATTTAAGAGCTATCAAAGATGCAAGGAAAACAAGTCTGTCGACTTGGATTTCATTTCCATGACTTACCCTAGAGGTTTGCCATTTGGATCCCGGAGTTTGAATTACCATAGAGGATGGCATGTCACAGAATGCGGTGTTATGCAAGCGAGCATAGTTCTTGGATATGAATGAATGAGATGCTCCTGTATCGAAAAGAACAGATGTCGGGTGGCAATTAACAAGGAGCGTACCGAGAACGACGTTGGGATCCTCTTGAGCTTCTTCGGCAGAGATACAGTTGACATGGCCACGTGTAGCGGTGGCCGGCTTGGCGTGGAACACTTTCCCTGTCGGCTTGCCACGGCCAACAGCTTTAGCAGATTGGTTGGGGTTGGTCTGGGGACACTCGCGCATATAGTGGCCAGTTTCCCCACACTTGAAACAAGTCACGGAACTGGTACGTGGAGGAGCATTGTTGGTTGGACCACCATAGGGCTTGGCTGGTACAGACTGTTGAACGGGGCGAGGCGCCTGGAAGGATGGCCTCGGTGTGAACCTGGGTGGCAGGGCAGTGTTGGGCACCCACACGCGGCGCTTCTGAGGGCCAGCACCGGATGAGGAACCCACGTCACGGCCATGCTTGCGTGTTGCGTCATAATCAGACTGACCAGTCTCAGCACTGATGGCCTTGTTAACAAGCTTCTGAAAAGATGTGCACTCATGAAGATGGAGGTCGCGGCGAAGCTCAGGACTAAGTCCCTTACGGAACCTTGCTTGCTTCTTGGCATCGGTAGAAACTTCCTCAGTTGCATATCGTGCGAGGTTACCGAACTCCCTGCTGTAAGCATCCACAGAGAGTCGGCCTTGAGTGAAACTGCAAAATTCCTCACGTTTACGGTCTATGAGACCCTCCGGAATGTGATGTTCACGGAAAGCCTCGCTGAATTCAGCCCAAGTAGTGACATGGCCCGCTGGGCGCATAGCTCCATAATTCTCCCACCATAGACTGGCGGGGCCTTCAAGATGATATGCAGCAAAGGTGACCTTGTCAGCCTCAGCTACCAGCGCGGAACGCAGTTTGTGAGAGATACTGCGAAGCCAGTCATCAGCGTTGAGAGGCTCGACGGAGTGGTGGAACGTGGGTGGATGTAACTTGATGAAATCACTGAGTGACACCAAGTTATTTCTCTGATGGTGTGCGGTGTTCTGTTCAATACGCTCCAACAAACGGTTGGTCTCCCGCTTGTTTCTCTCGGCTTCCAGCATAACTTCGGCTAGGGAAGGAGGATGAGGCAGATTTGCATTCCTGACTTCACTGCCTTCGGCCTGCTCTTGAGGAGCAGGGTTATTGCGCGTGTTGACCATCCTAGGTAAACAAGACAATGATTTAGTCAGAATGATAAGATTCCGACATAGGATACAGAATGTAAGGAATAACTCGGAATGCAAGATGATCATCCGTATGACATGGTAGATACAGAAACTGCTTCTTTATTCCATCGTCATACACACCATACAAGGTTTAGTACAAGACCAAACAAGGTACTATTACGGTGAAAAGAGGATTACATCTCATCGGAGGCATCCCAAGCTCCTATACATTATTTTTCTACACCTCCGGAAGGCGGTACAAACTAGGTCATATCCCACGAGTCACGCAGGACGATAGACGACACAGCTAGTACGAACTAGTGATACTATCACTAACTCAGACCGATCCGTAGTAGTCCTCGTAGAAATCACCTCCATAGCCTGGAAGCTCAACATGATCATCCGGAAACAGACGATCTCGCGGAGCTTGTGGACCATAGGGGCTAGGATGAGGTCTTGGACCAACAGACGGTGGCCTGCAGGGACCGCGAGGTGGGGTGATGCCTCCTACATCACGCCAACCCATCACGTCTGGCAGAGCAGATCTCACAGGATAGAGATCGCACATATCCGAATATCCAGCTTGCACCGCCGGTGCAAACCGAGTCAACGTGGCCCAATGGTCAGCACGGGTATTGAAGAGCTCTAGCCTCAAGGCCCGATTTTCACGGTCCTTATCCTCGAGCATCTCAGTAGTGGTGCGAGTCCGTGAATCCTCCTGAGTGGGGTCAGCATAGATAGCCTGGAGATACCCTTGTACTCCCGGAAGTGATCCTGGCATATACCAGAAATCAGAGTCCCGAAATAGGCCAGACCTGACTCGCATGATGGTCATCATAGAGTAGGCGGCATCCTGCACGGCCATCTCAATAGTAACCCCGAGTCCATAGGAGCAGTGAAGGGGCTCGGTGGATCCAGGATAAGATGGAAATATCCTGACAGTGCAGAGATACTGGTTTTGATTAAAGTCTCGAAATTGCTCTTCGACTGTGTACTCAGGATACCAACGGTATCCAGCCTCAGTCATTACCATGACCAACATGGCGGTATGGCCGGGTACATCTAGGCATCGAGTCAGGCGAACCACTTGATTGAGGTCGCAAGTGGCCATCTGAAAGCACAATCATAATGCAAAGGCATTAGAATTTCTAGCAAAATTTTGACAGCATAACGACTGTAAATGCTCAAGAAGGATTTTGAGACATTTGACAAAGGATTTCATACACACTCAACAACATCATATCAAGTTCTGAGTCCATCCTAGCAACATAATGTAGTGGTAGAACTGAACTAGGCTTGTATCCATCAAACCTATAAGGTACTACTGATTAGTAACACGTGAACCTGATAGAGAGAAAAGATCCTAATTCCTTAACCCCCGATGGAAGAATAGACTGACTCAGATCAGAATGTCATAAGATAAAGGAGTAAAAATAGCCTTACGTTCCAACCCACAAACAATTCCCCTACATATAACTAAAGAATTTCTAGACTCAACATCGACCAGTTTGGCTTGGAGAACCTACAAGCAGTCTTGCTCTGATACCAACGCTGTCAGGACCCCGACTCGATACCACATAGGTCTAGCATGTAACACCTCATATCACTTTGCGGCCTCACGCACGGTATTCCCACGGGTGTCGCCTTACCTTTGCCCGGGACCGTTTGCGCCTTTTGGCACACGTATATGATAGTGTCGCTAGCACCCATATGATAAGGAGCCCAGGCTGACATGGCTAGTCGTAAACCCAAAGTGGCACAGACTTACAGGGACAGGCATCCATGACCCAGCAACGAACGTGTCGGTCATCAGCAAGTGGGTCCGGGCTGTAGCACTGGGCTAGCAGGACTCCGGTAAACCGGGCTGTAGCGGGCTAACAGGACTCCGGTACTCAATGCGTGACATTTCCCCGAAGGGACAGACACAGGAACGAAGAAGGACACATGCCGGCCAGCCTAAGTGTTCCGAAGCAGTAGCAAGCTACCATGGCTCGGTGGAAACACTAGGAGACATTTCCCGGTAAGAGAGGCTACTAAAGATAAACAACTAGATAGTCAGATCCCACACATACCAAGCATTTCAATCATACACACAATATGCTCGATATGTGCAAATACAACAAGGCATCACAACATGACTCTACGACACAAGTACTTTATTTAAGGCTCAGAGAGCCATACATAACATACACATAGGTACGGGTCTCACGACCCAGCATTCAAGTCATACAGTCATACAAACCAGCGGCGGAAGTAACTTGTCTGGGTACAGACAACTAGTAAAATAAAAGAGGCTTGGAAAGCCTAGCTATACTACGTGGTCCTTCACAAGCTCAGGATCACCACCTGGGCCTTAGCCTACTCATTGATGTCAACGTCTACGAAGAACCCATCAGAAGGGGTTGCAGCGTCTTCTGTAAAAATGTAGATTATAGCAACATGAGTACAAAGGTACTCAGCAAGACTTACATCAGATCCTACATACATGCACATTATCAAGAAGGGTTGGTGGAGTTATTGCAGCAAGCCAGCTTTGACTCTTGGCTAGGCTATCCTACGAGACTCCAACTTGAAATGGTTTTGCGTACACGAGTCCACTACTCACCACTTCAATACACTACCGAGGATCCACCTCCGTCTTCCTACGGAAGAGCCATCCTCGGCACTCACACTTATCTTGAGGCTTTTAGTAGTTTCCATTTACTTGTCTATGAACTGTATAGGCAACCAAGTAGTCCTTTACCGCGGACGCGGATATTTGAATAGATCATGTTAACCCTGCAGGGGTGTACTTCTTCATACATGTTTCCACCACTTAGCGTCTGCACACGACATGTGCTCGGCAGACTTCAAGCGAAAGCCGACGTGGGTGTAGACCATGACCTACCTAAACACCTAAGTCTCTAGTCCAGGTTTATCGCCTATTCGGGTTCCATCCATGAGGAGACCCGGCCGAGGTTTCGCTCACAGCCCCAAACGATGTGAACAGGGTTCCCGAGATACCTAACGGGTATTCGGTACACCGTGCCACGTACCTACCGCATCACAGCCCACCCCTACGGTCAGTGCTGTCCACGGCCTCCAGTAGGCTACAAACACCAGAAACTACTTGCAACTCCTGGACAGAGAACTAGGGTGGATAAGAAGTCGAGCGGGGTCATATTTCAGGGCCCAATGCATGGTAGTAGTTGTATCTTAAATCACACATACAGATCTCAGTGCTTAAGGTCGGCTTCAATGAAACAACCCACCATGTACTCCTACATGGCCTCTCATTGATACCTTTACCAAATCGTGTTCACCACACCACTCTCATTACCGACATAATCATTTCACTCTAGTCCATCACCCAGATGAACCAGACCTGAAACGACTCTAAGCATAGCAGGCATAGCAAGGTAGGAACAACACATACATATGGCTCAATCAACTCCTATACATGCTAGTGGGTTTCATCTAGTTACTGTGGCAATGACAGGTCATGCAGAGGAAGTGGGTTCAACTACCGTAGCACATAGCAGTTTGAAACGCGTTGTCTTAATGCAGTAAAAGAGAGCAGAAGCAAGAACATGGGATTGTATCGATATGATCAAATGGTTGGTTGCTTGCCTGATGGTTCGATGCACTGATACGGTTCTTCGTTAGGGTAATCACGGTACTCCTCGGAGGCAAAACCTGCCGCAAAGAACACCGATACACAACCATCACCAAACAATGTGCAACAATATGATGCATGCATGAAACATGGCAATATGAGTGTGTTGGGCTAATGCAACTAAGACCAGAAGGGTTTGAACCAATTTGAATCAAAGATTCAAATTTCAAACTCATACACGGCTCTTTAAAGGGTTTTTCCTTGTTCTGCATTAAACATCAAGTTAACTTGTTTAATCATGCATGAAAATAGTATAGATGGATAGATTGGATTTTTCTGATCATTTTTCATATATAACTTGTCTGATTTGGAGTTACAGATTAAAAGTTATGAATTTTTGAAGTTTAAACTATATTCTGGAATTTCCTATATTAGATTAAATCCAGAAAATCAATTACTGTGTCAGCCTGACGTCAGTGTGACATCAGCAGGTCAACGGGACACGGTCCGGGTCAAACCTGACAGTGGGTCCCGCGTGTCAGTGTGATTAGTTAAACTAAAATCAATTTAAACTAATCCTAAATAGTTAACAGGGCTGGGCCCCACCTGTCATTGACTCAGGAGAGTCAACCAGGGCCCACCCGTGGTCAAACCCGGGTCGGCTGCACCGGCGTTTAGCCGCCGGCGAGCCCGACGCGGCGGCGGAAGTGGTTTTGGCCGTTTCGGCCACCAAATGGGTCGCGGAGACCACCGGAGTGGAGCTGAGGACGAGCCGCAGCTCTTGGTGGAGTCCGTTGGGGTCGGGGTGGCCGGAGTTGGCGCCGGCGACGACTTTGGCGGCCACCGGAGTTCGGCCGAAGACGAACTTTACGCTAGAGGGGTCGGTGAGGTGTGGGGAGTGGCTGGTTAGGTGCTACGTGACATGGTGAACATGATGGACACCAGTTTGTGGCCGGAGGGTGACCGGGAGCACGTCGGCGACGAGCTCCGCGGCGGTGGGTGCGGTTGAGCTCCGGGAGGTCGCTACACGGCTCGGGAGCAAGAAAAGAAGGGAGGGGAAGATGGCTAAGCTCACAGGGAGTTCGACGAAGCACTTGGTGCGGCCGGGGACGGGCCGGAGCGACGTCGGCGTTGAAGGGGATCTCCGGCGACGGCGTTTCGGTCGAGGTCGATGCGGTGGGCTCGGGCCTTGCGAGCGCTCGGGGCTCGGCTTGCTCGAAGGAGAGGAGGGTAGCGGAGCTCCTGGACACGGCGGCACAGCGTGGGGTTGACGGAGGGCGTGGCTACGGCGAGGGGGTGGCGGCGATGGCGTCGGCCATGGCGGGGGAGCGCGAGAGAGAGGGGTTGGGGGAGAATGGAGGTGTCCTGGAGGTTCACGGCGCGGCGTGGAGCTCATCCATCCAGCCCCGAGGCGAGGAGGCGAAGCAGGGCGACGGCCAGCTGCGTGGCGCGCGCTGCGGTCGCCGTCGGGCACCTGCCTGCCTGCCTGGCCGGCAAGCAGCTCGCTGGAGCGGCGCTGGGCTGGGCCGGCAGGTGGGCCGGGTGCTGGCGCCAGGTAAGTTTTTTTCTATTTCTCCTGTTTTCTGTTTTTTTAATACTTCTACAACTTTTTTGAATTATTAAAAATACTTAGGCAACTCCTAAAATCACCAAACTACTCCTGGTCCATAGTTGGATTATTTCCAACATGAAACATTTTAGTTTGGAGATATTTGAGCATTTAAATATTTTATATAATTTTAAATGCCCAAATTCAAATATTTATGATTTAATTCAAAAACCCTAAGATGGCCTAGGAAAATGTGCATCACTTCTGGCAGAGGTTCTGAACCAAGACAAAAATGATGGGCATTTTAGGAGGGCATTTCAGGTTCATTGAAAAAGTTTTTAGTAAACCCTAGTTGGTTTCAGAGGGGGCTGGGGGTTCTGTCATCCCCATTTCAGGTTTCTGATGAAAGAATAAACATGATGCAACACTCTAATGCATGAACTAGCTAGGGTGTGACACTTTTGCAGACCCGAAAACCCCACACCCCCGAGAGGGACCCCGTCAGGGAGTGCAGCGGCTATGGGCTGCCCTAGGTCGAATCGCTCGCCCCTAGAACCTCGGGATTCGCAGCTCTCAAACACGAAGAACAGCGAAGAACGAGAGAGAAAAACAGTGAAGAGATAAAACGTATATGAAAAAAGTAGTATATTAATTTGTTCGATTGTGTGTTGTTCAATCGGCCATCACCCCCAACATATATAAGAGGCGGCTGGACTTCCCGTACAAGCAAAGAATTCATCTAGGCTTTCCTTACAAAAAATTACATCAATTCACGTCCTAGAGTCCTAGTTCTATTCCAACTCGGATTCAGTCTGAATCTGGTCCAACTTCTGTCTTCCTCCTTGCGCGGGCCGCCGAGCTTGCATATGACCTCCGATCAAGACGGCCCAAATATGAAACTTGTGCGCCTCGACGAGACGAACAATTCTTATGTTGAACACTTTTCCAAATAAGATCATCTTGAATATTCTACGAAGTCATGTTTAATATCCAGTCGGACTCGGTCATGTAACGGATTTGATTGTCCGGGTCTCGTAGTGAACTTACAGGCCGTATACTATCTCATATGATAATGACTCCAGACCAAAGTTCACTGTTTTGACGATGCGCACAACTTCCGTGTTGATCACTTTTCCATCCGAGGTCATCTGGATTACCTTTCGAGCACATCTTCAGTTTCACTCGGATCCGAGCTCATCCACTCGGATATTAGAATTTTTCGTCTGTTTGGACCTTTTCACTCGGATGTTAGAGTCTTTCATTCGGAAGACAATCTTTCACTCGGATGATTATAATTTCACTCGGAAGACAATCTTTCACTCGGATGACTATATTTCGCTCGGAAGGCAATATCTTACTCGAACGTCAAGTTTTCATTCCGACGGTAATCTTTTCACTTGGCATAACTTCACTCGGATGATAATTTCTCAGATTACTATATTTTCACTCGGAAGCCAATCATTTACTCGATCGATAAGTTTTCACTCGACCTTTTACTCGATCGGTAGGGTTTCACTCGGATGGTAAACTTTACACTCGGATTTCCCGACTGAAAACACAGCCTGATCTTGATTTGCCTCTCCAGGTTGCATACGATCTCGGATTGAGACAAATTTTATATGAAAAACAACCGGCTCGACGAGAGAAAACTTTTTCGTGTTGAAGGTTTTTCAATTCAAGGCCGTCTTGATGACCGATTTACTCGCGCAACCTATCAGACAAGTGTCTGGCACGTCGCGCTATATTTCCGTTGAGGTTTGGTCTGCAGTGTATTGCCTCTAACTTTTGCATATGAACTCGGATTGAGATGATTTATATATCAAAATTGATTGCCTCGACGGGACGAAGACAATTCCTTAAAAGTGATCCTTCATCCGAGGCCATCTTGAAGACGTGATTGGCAAAAAAACCACTCAGAACATTGAATTATGCCACTCGGAGTATAGTTTCGGTTCGTAAGTTAAGGTCGAATGAATATAACCGAAACATCAAAGTTGTTCCACTCGACGATGTGAATATTTTCATGCCGAAAACCCGTTCACTCGAGACCATCTTCATTGCAATCTGTATCTTGCCAAAATCAGGTGTCAACACATGCCCCCCTGTTTTTCGGCAAAGCTTGCACACTGAAAAATAATATGCATAGTGTTTGTTCTAAGGACGATATCAACACTCCATCGGCCATTTATTTTCTCAGGGCGATAATTATGTATCTGCCATGTTTGTGCTAAGGGTGATAATCGTATATCGGCCATTGCCTACTTAGGCTTCCTGCCACACACTCGGGTGGTACTTCTTCAAATATTTGCCATTGAGAGCTCGATGTAACAATGCCCCTTGTATTGATTCCACCAAATATGAATTTCTGGGAACAACTCTTGTAATTCTAAAAGGACCTTCCCAACTTGGAGACCACTTCCCGAATTTTCTATCTCTTGAACAAATTGGCAGAATCACTTTCCAGACGAGATCACCAACTTGAAAATTCTTCAACTTAACTTTCTTATTGTAAGCTCTTGCAACCCTCAACTTGTCTCTCTCTATGGACTTCAAAGCAACCAAAAATTTATTGGCAACCTCATCAATATTGTCCATCATCAAGTTATAAAAGTCTACTGCCGATAAATCATTTTGTTTGGCTATTCTCAAAGCATTCAAATTTACTTCCACCGGTAAAAAAACCTCTTGACCATATACTAGCTCATATGGGGTCACCTTCGTAGCACCATGCCTTGAAATTCTTGTTGGGGAACGTAGTAATTTCAAAAAAATTCCTATGCACACGCAAGATCATGGTGATGCATAGCAACGAGAGGGGAGAGTGTTGTCTACGTACCCTCATAGACCGGAAGCGGAAGCATTAGCACAACGCGGTTGATGTAGTTGTATGTCTTCACGGCCCGACCGATCAAGCACCGAAACTACGGCACCTCCGAGATCTAGCACACATTCAGCTCGATGACGATCCCCGGACTCCGATCCAGCAGAATGTCGGGGAAGAGTTCCGTCAGCACGACGGCGTGATGGCGATCTTGATGTTCTACCATCGCAGGGCTTCACCTAAGCACCGCTACAATATTATCAAGGATTATGGTGGAGGAGGGCACCGCACACGGCTAATAGATCTCAAGGATCAATTGTTGTGTCTTTGGGGTGCCCCTCTGCACCCGTATATAAAGGAGCAAGGGAGAAGGAGGCCGGCCCTAGGAGGGGGCGCACCAAGTGTGGAGTCCTACTAGGACTCCCTGGTCCTAGTAGGATTCCACCTCCCATATGGAATAGGAAAAGAGGAAGGGAAAAGGAGAAGGAAGGAAGGGGGCGCCCCCCTTCCCTAGTCCAATTCGGACCAGACCAAGGGGAGGGGTGCGGCCACCCTTGAGGTCATTTTCCTTCTTTCCCGTACGGCCCAATAAGGCCCAATACGTATTCCCGTAACTCTCCGGTACTCCGAAAAATACCCGAATCACTCCGAACCTTTCCGATGTCCGAATATAGTCGTCCAATATATCGATCTTTACGTCTCGACTATTTCGAGACTCCTCGTCATGTCTCCGATCTCATCCGGGACTCCGAACTCCTTCGGTACATCAAAACTCATAAACTCATAATATAACTGTCGTCGAAACCTTAAGCGTGCGGACCCTACGGGTTCGAGAACAATGTAGACATGACCGAGACACGTCTCCGGTCAATAACCAATAGCGGAACCTGGATGCTCATATTGGCTCCCACATATTCTACGAAGATCTTTATCGGTCAGACCGCATAACAACATACGTTGTTCCCTTTGTCATCGGTATGTTACTGCCCGAGATTCGATCGTCGGTATCTCAATACCTAGTTCAATCTCGTTACCGGCAAGTCTCTTTACTTGTTCCGTAATACAGCATCCTGCAACTAACTCATTAGTTGCAATGCTTGCAAGGATTAAGTGATGTGCATTACCGAGAGGGCCCAGAGATACCTCTCCGACAATCGGAGTGACAAATCCTAATCTCGAAATACGCCAACCCAACAAGTACCTTCGGAGACACCTGTAGAGCACCTTTATAATCACCCAGTTACGTTGTGACGTTTGATGGCACACAAAGTGTTCCTCCGGTAAATGGGAGTTGCATAATCTCATAGTCATAGGAACATGTATAAGTCATGAAGAAAGCAATAGCAACAAACTAAACGATCAAGTGCTATGCTAATGGAATGGGTCAAGTCAATCACATCATTCTCCTAATGATGTGATCCCGTTAATCAAATGACAACTCATGTCTATGGTTAGGAAACATAACCATCTTTGATCAACGAGCTAGTCAAGTAGAGGCATACTAGTGACACTATGTTTGTCTATGTATTCACACATGTATTATGTTTTCGGTTAATACAATTCTAGCATGAATAATAAACATTTATCATGATATAAGGAAATAAATAATAACTTTATTATTGCCTCTAGGACATATTTCCTTCAGTCTCCCACTTGCACTAGAGTCAATAATCTAGTTCACATCGCCATGTGATTAACACCCATAGTTCACATCGACATGTGACCAACACCCAAAGGGTTTACTAGAGTCAATAATCTAGTTCACATCACTATGTGATTAACACCCAAAGAGTACTGAGGTGTGATCATGTTTTGCTTGTGAGAGAAGTTTAGTCAATGGGTCTGTCACATTCAGATCCGTAAGTATTTTGCAAATTTCTATGTTAACAATGCTCTGCATGGAGCTACTCTAGCTAATTGCTCCCACTTTCAATATGTATCCAGATTGAGACTTAGAGTCATCTGGATAAGTGTCAAAACTTGCATCAACGTAACCCTTTACGACGAACCTTTTGTCACCTCCATAATCGAGAAACATATCCTTACTCCACTAAGGATAATTTTGACCAATGTCCAGTGATCTACTCCTAGATCACTATTGTACTCCTTTGCCAAACTCAGGGCAGGGTATACAATAGGTCTGGTACACAGCATGGCATACTTTATAGAACATATGGCTGAGGCATAGGGAATGACTTTCATTCTCTCTCTATCTTCTGCCGTAGTCAGGTTTTGAGTCTTACTCAACTTCACACCTTGTAACACAGGCAAGAACTCCTTTTTGACTGTTCCATTTTGAACTACTTCAAAATCTTGTCAAGGTATTTACTCATTGAAAAAACTTATCAAGCGTATTGATCTATCTCTATAGATCTTGATGATCAATATGTAAGCAGCTTCACCGAGGTCTTTCTTTGAAAAACTCCTTTCAAACATTCCTTTATGCTTTACAGAATAATTCTACATTACCTCCGATCAACAATATGTCTTTCACATATACTTATCAGAAATGTTGTAGTGCTCCCACTCACTTTTTTGTAAATACTGACTTCACCGCAAGTCTGTATAAAACTATATGCTTTGATCAACTTATCAAAGCATATATTCCAACTCTGAGATGCTTGCACCAGTCCATAGATGGATCGCTGGAGCTTGCATATTTTGTTAGTACCTTTAGGATTGACAAAACCTTCTGGTTGCATCATATACAACTCTTCTTTAATAAATCCATTAAGGAATGCAGTTTTGTTTATCCATTTGCCGGATTTCATAAAATGCGGCAATTGCTAACATGATTCGGACAGACTTAAGCATAGATACGAGTGAGAAACTCTCATCGTAGTCAACACCTTGAACTTGTCGAAAACCTTTTTGCGACAGTTCTAGCTTAGTAGTTAGTAACACTACTATCAGCGTCCGTCTTCCTCTTGAAGATCCATTTAATCTCAATGGCTCGCCGATCATTGGGCAAGTCAATCAAGTCCATACTTTGTTCTCATACATGGATCTCATCTCAGATTTCATGGCCTCGAGCCATTTCGCAGAATCTGGGCTCATCATCGCTTCCTCATAGTTCATAGGCTCGTCATGGTCAAGTAACATGACCTCCAGAACAGGATTATCGTACCACTCTGGTGCGGATCTCACTCTTGTTTACCTACGAGGTTCGGTAGTAACTTGATCTGAAGTTACATGATCATCATCATCATTAGCTTCCTCACTAATCGGTGTAGTAGTCACAGGAACAGATTTCTGTGATGAACTACTTTCCAATAAGGGAGCAGGTACAGTTACCTCATCAAGTTCTACTTTCCTCCCAGTCACTTCTTTCGAGAGAAACTCCTTTTCTAGAAAGGATCCATTCAAAGCAACGAATATATTGCCTTCGGATCTGTGATAGAAGGTGTACCCAACATTTTCTTTTGGCTTTCCTATGAAGACGCACTTCTCTGATTTGGGTTAGAGTGTAACATCCCAAATTTTCAATTTGGAATGTTATACATTAGAGCATCATGCATATCATATTTTATTTTGCATTTTGGTTGATCCTAGAAATTCTACGCAACTCAATGACCCACGGAGAGAGTTGGGGATTTCGTTATTTTCATATTTGAGTTCTCTCGAATTTTGATAATAGGATCATTTGATTTTATTTATTTTATCATCAATTATTTCTATTACAAAAATATGAGAGAGGGAATAAAATGACTTTCCCAAAATAGAAAAATATTGAGGATTTAATAATAAAATCAAATAAGATTTTATTTCAGAGTTTTTCGGTGTTTTATTTGAATTTAGGAAAAATGTGTGTTTTTCAAATTGCATTTAGGGCCCAAATAAATGTTCACCTTGTGCGGCTTGATTTTAGAAGCCCGTGAAAATTTATTTCGGAATTTTTGGAGTCCATTTAGTATTTCTTTTTATTTTTCTTCCGACCGGAATAATTAAAAAACGAACCGACTTCGGGCCATACCCGAGCGGGACACCGCCCGGGGGCAGCCTTTAAATAGCGCCACCCCGAGCCGCCCCAGCCAATCAGCCCCGCCTCGATCCACGCACGCCGCCGGAGCCGCCGCCACCGACGACGATCCCGCCGCCCGAGGTTCGTCGTGCCTCGATTTCCGTGCCGAAAAAAAGAGAAAAAAAAAGATAGAGAAAAAAATCGGCGTTCGTCGTTTTTCTTTTTCTCGGATTAAATCCGTGATTTTTTTGATCGCGATTCCTGATCCGATTTTCGTTTTAGTTTAACTTTTCACTCGTTTACCGGAATCAGGCGATTCAAGCGCCTAGAATTTTGTCTCGAAACCCTCTATCCATTTAACCAACTTAAACAAGATTTTTCTACTGTAAAATTTGCCCTAGATCCAGATTACTAGAACTAAGTTGTTTTATTTCGCCGTTTGGTTTTTGTTGCTTCGTTCTATTTGATTCTTTTTGCCAACCGGAGTTCTTAAGTTGAACCTTCTGGTTAGATCTCTTATTTGAGTTTTACCTGTGCATTAGATGCGTACTTATTGTATGCTTATTTGTTTGTCTGCGATAGAATACCCGAAGTGCACCGCTTGTTACTTCGAATCGTTAGGTTTCGCGGATCATCAGCAAGGCAAGTAACACTTTGATCATACCTTTTCTACTACCCAGTTTTATTGCATTAGATCAATCCTCACACATTGCATGGTTAGGATCTAATTAAATTGTGGGATGGGAAGTAGTTGAGGTAGTACCTATTACCTGTTTATTATCAAACCTTTGGGAGTTACTTCTACGTTTGCTTATTATGCCATGCTATGCTAGTAGACGTGGATTGGGTGAGTGATATCCATGACAGATGTGAGATTGTTAATTAACGGTTTATCTAAGGTGGCAACTTAAACACACATCTGGGTGGATTGAGGCACCTGGGTATTCCAGGACTTGCCTATTTTCTCTTGGACCGCCACCCAGGCTCAAAGGGATCATGAGACTATTCATACTAGAAACTTCCGTGTGCAGCCACAAGCTATTATGGGCTCTAGCATAGTTGACTAAGTTGTGCGAACTCTTACAATGGTAGACTAGCAGATGTAGGGGATGTAGGTGGTACGGTCTACCCGATCGTAAGGTGCTAGCGCTTCTGAAAGACTTTGTCTCGGTCATCCGTCTTCTCAAACACCATGTAGTGCAAGAAACCAAACGGAGGCGATCGAGTCTTGTGGGGAAAAGTGCGCAAACCTCTGCAGAGTGTAATAAACTAATCATGGTTAGCCGTGTCCCCGGTTATGGACATTTTGAGTATCTAGTACCTGGATTTTCATGTGAATCTCAACATGTTACTCTAAATAAATTTTGTTGGGTTATGTTTAATGATGATGCTTAATTGGGATTGAGAATGCTGTCAACCATTCTCAATGTTTAACAACCACCATGATAGTAATTAAATTTTATTCCTTTGAAGTAGGGAAAAATTGGCTTTACGCAAAACTGTAACCATAGAGCTTTCCACCAGCCAAATATGCATATAGTATAGCTGTTTCATTCCATTACTCTCTATGTGTTACCTTGCCAGTATATTCCATGTGCTGACCTGTTTCGGGCTGCAACGTTAATGTTGCAGACTTTTCAGACGACGATTAAGGAGTTTTTAGGTCGTGGTTCTATACTCAGTGATGTCGTTGGAGTTGATGGACTCACTTATCTTCCAAGCCTTCCGCTATTATCGTTATTAGATGGCCTTAAGCCATATTTATTGTAATAAGTTCTCTTTTGAGACACTCGATGTAATAAGTGTGTGATTGCTACTCTGCTATAAATCCTCCGAGTACTGTGTGGTGTCAGCATTACTGATCCAGGGAAGACACCGGAGCACAGAGATCAGACTGTTTGAGGTCTGGTCGCTACATAGAGCTTATCAGGTTGAAACTTTTTCACATAAGCATTGCAACCTCAAACTTTAAGAAACGGCAGCTTAGGTTTCTTGCCAAACCATAGTTCATACGGTGTCGTCTCAACGGATTTAGATGGTGCCCTATTTAACGTGAATGCAGCTGTCTCTAATGCATAACCCCAAAATGACAGTGGTAGATCGGTAAGAGACATCATAGATCGCACCATATCTAATAAAGTACGGTTATGACGTTAGGACACACCATTATGCTGTGGTGTTCCAGGTGGCGTGAGTAGTGACTATTTCACATTGTTTTTAACTAAAGGCCAAACTCGTAACTCAAATATTTTACTTCTGCGATCATATCGTAGAAACTTTTATTTTTGTTACGATGATTCTCCACTTCACTCTGAAATTCTTTGAACTTTTCAAATATTTCAGACTTGTGTTTCATCAAGTAGATATACTCATATCTACTCAAATCATCTATGAAGATCAGAAAATACTGATACCTGCCATGAGCCTCAATATTCATCGGACCACATACATCAGTATGTATGATTTCCAACAAATCTGTTGCTCGCTCCATTGTTCCGGAGAACGGAGTCTTAGTCATCTTGCCCATGAGGCATGGTTCGCAAGCATCAACTGATTCATAATCAAGTGATTCCAAAAGCCCATCAGCATGGATTTTCTTCATGCGCTTTACACCAATATGACCAAAACGGCAGTGCCACAAATAAATTGCACCATCATTATTAACTTTGCATCTTTTGGTTTCAATATTATGAATATGTGTATCACTACGATTGAGATCCAATGAACCATTTTCATTGGGTGTGTAACCATATAAGGTTTTATTCATGTAAACAAAACAACAATTTATTCTCTTACTTAAATGAATAACCGTATTGCAATAAACATGATCAAATCATATTCATGCTCAATGCAAACACCAAATAACACTTATTTAGGTTCAACACTAATCCCAAAAGTATAGGGAGTGTGCGATGATGATCATATCAATCTTGGAACCACTTCCAACACACATCATCGCTTCACCCTTAACTAGTCTATGTTCATTCTGCAACTCCCGTTTCGAGTTACTACTCTTAGCAACTGAACCAGTATCAAATACCGAGGGGTTGCTACGAACACTAGTAAAATACACATCAATAATCTGTATATCAAATATACCTTTGTTCACTTTGCCATCCTTCTTATCCGTCAAATACTTGGGGCAGTTCCGCTTCCAGTGACCAGTCCCTTTGCTGTAGAAGCACTTAGTCTCAGGCTTAGGACCAGACTTGGGCTTCTTTACTTGAGTAGCAACTTGCTTGCCGTTCTTCTTGAAGTTCCCCTTCTTCCCTTTGCCCTTTTCTTGAAACTAGTGATCTTGTCTACCATCAACACTTGATATTTTTCTAGATTTCTACCTTCGTTGATTTCAGCATTACAAAGAGCTTGGGAATCGTTTCCTTTATCCCTTGCATATCATAGTTCATCATGAAGTTCTACTAACTTGGTGATGGTGACTAGAGAATTCTGTCAATCACTATTTTATCTGGAAGATTAACTCCCACTTGATTCAAGCGATTGTACTACCAAGACAATCTGAGCACATGCTCACTACTTGAGCTATTCTCCTCCATCTTTTAGCTATAGAACTTGTTGGAGACTTCATATCTCTCAACTCGGTTATTTGCTTGAAATATTAACTTCAACTCCTGGAACATCTCATATGGTCCATGACGTTCAAAACGTCTTTGAAGTCCCGATTCTAAGTCGTTTAAGCATGGTGCACTAAACTATCAAGTAGTCATCATATTGAGCTAGACAAATGTTCATAACATCTGCATCTGCTCCTGCAATAGGTTTTTCACCTAGCGGTGCATCAAAGACATAATTCTTCTGTGCAGCAATGAGGATAAACCTCAGATCACGGATCCAATCTGCATCATTGCTACTAACATCTTTCAACTTAGTTTTCTCTAGGAACATATCAAAAATAAAACAGGGGAGCTAAACGCGAGCTATTGATGTACAACATAGATATGCTAATACTACCAGGACTAAGTTCATGATAAATTAAAGTTCAATTAATCATATTACTTAAGAACTCCCACTTAGATAGACATCCCTCTAATCCTCTAAGTGATCACGTGATCCAAATCAACTAAACCATGTCCGATCATCACGTGAGATGGAGTAGTTTCAATGGTGAACATCACTATGTTGATCATATCTACTATATGATTCACGCTCGACCTTTCGGTCTCCGTGTTCCAAGGCCATATCTGTTATATGCTAGGCTCATCAAGTTTAACCTGAGTATTCCCCGTGTGCAACTGTTTTGCACCCGTTGTATTTGAACGTAGAGCCTATCACACCCGATCATCACGTGGTGTCTCAGCATGAAGAACTTTCGCAACGGTGCATACTCAGGGAGAACACATACTTTCATAATTTAGTGAGGGATCATCTTATAATGCTACCGTCAATCAAAGCAAGATAAGATGCATAAAAGATAAACATCACATGCAATCAATATAAGTGATATGATATGGCTATCATCATCTTGTACTTGTGATCTCCATCTCCGAAGTATTGTCATGATCACCATCGTCACCGGCGCGACACCTTGATCACCATCGTAGCATCATTGTCGTCTCGCCAATCTTATGCTTCCATGACTATCACTACCGCTTAGTGATAAAGTAAAGCAATACAGCGCAATTGCATTGCATACAATAAAGCAACAACCATATGGCTCCTGCCAGTTGCCGATAACTCGGTTACAAAACATGATCATCTCATACAATAAAATTTAGCATCATGTCTTGACCATATCACATCACAACATGCCCTGCAAAAACAAGTTAGACGTCCTCTACTTTGTTGTTGCAAGTTTTACGTGGCTGCTACGGGCTTAGCAAGAACCTTTTTACCAACGCATCAAAACCACAACGATAGTTTGTCAAGTTGGTGATGTTTTAACCTTCGCAAGGACCGGGCGTAGCCACACTTGGTTCAACTAAAGTTGGAGAAACTGACACCCGCCAGCCACCTGTGTGCAAAGCACGTCGGTAGAACCAGTCTCGCGTAAGCGTACGCGTAATGTCGGTCCAGGGCGCTTCATCCAACAATACCGCCGAACCAAAGTATGACATGCTGGTAAGCATTATGACTTATATCGCCCACAACTCACTTGTGTTCTACTTGTGCACAACATCAATGCATAAAACCTGGCTCGGATGCCACTGTTGGGGAACGTAGTAATTTCAAAAAAATTCCTACGCACACGCAAGATCATGGTGATGCATAGCAACGAGAGGGGCGAGTGTTGTCTATGTACCCTCGTAGACTGGAAGCGGAAGCGTTAGCACAACGCGGTTGATGTAGTCGTACGTCTTCACGGACCGACCGATCAAGCACCGAAACTACGGCACCTCCGAGTTCTAGTACACGTTTAGCTCGATGACGATCCTCGGACTCCGATCCAGTAGAATGTTGGGGAAGAGTTCCGTCAGCACGACGACATGGTGACGATCTTGATGTTCTACCGTCGCAGGGCTTCGCCTAAGCACCGCTACAATATTATCGAGGATTATGGTGGAGGAGGGCACTGCACACGGCTAATAGATCTCAAGGATCAATTGTTGTGTCTTTAGGGTGCCCCCTGCACCCGTATATAAAGGAGCAAGGGAGGAGGAGGCCGGCCCTAGGAGGGGGCGCGCCAAGTGTGGAGTCCTACTAGGACTCCCTAGTCCTAGTAGGATTCTACCTCCCATATGGAATAGGAAAAGAGGAAGGGAAAAGGAGAAGGAAGGAAGGGGGCGCCCCCCTTCCCTAGTCCAATTCGGACCAGACCAAGGGGAGGGGTGCGGCCACCCTTGAGGCCCTTTTCCTTCTTTCCCGTATGGCCCAATAAGGCCCAATGCGTATTCCCGTAACTCTCCGGTACTCTGAAAAATACCCGAATCACTCGGAACCTTTCTGATGTCTGAATATAGTCGTCCAATATATCGATCTTTACGTCTCGACCATTTTGAGACTCCTCATCATGTCTCCGATCTCATCCGGTACTCCGAACTTCTTCGGTACATCAAAACTCATAAACTCATAACATAACTGTCATTGAAACCTTAGGCGTGCGGACCCTACGGGTTCAAGAACAATGTAGACATGATCGAGACACGTCTCCGGTTAATAACCAATAGCGGAACCTGGATGCTCATATTGGCTCCCACATATTCTACGAAGATCTTTATCGGTCAGACCGCATAACAACATACGTTGTTCCCTTTGTCATCGGTATGTTACTTGCCCGAGATTCGATCGTCGGTATCTCAATACCTAGTTCAATCTCGTTACCGGCAAGTCTCTTTACTCGTTTCATAATACATCATCATGCAACTAACTCATTAGTTGCAATGCTTGCAAGGCTTAAGTGATGTGCATTACCGAGAGGGCCCAGAGATACCTCTCCGACAATCGGAGTGACAAATCCTAATCTCGAAATACGCCAACCCAACAAGTACCTTCGGAGACACCTGTAGAGCACCTTTATAATCACCCAGTTACGTTGTGACTTTTAATGGCACACAAAGTGTTCCTCCGGTAAATGGGAGTTGCATAATCTCATAGTCATAGGAACATGTATAAGTCATGAAGAAAGCAATAGCAACAAACTAAACAATCAAGTGCTATGCTAACGGAATGGGTCAAGTCAATCACATCATTCTCCTAATGATGTGATCCCGTTAATCAAATGACAACTCATGTCTATGGTTAGGAAACATAACCATATTTGATCAACGAGCTAGTCAAGTAGAGGCATACTAGTGACACTCTGTTTGTCTATGTATTCACACATGTATTATGTTTCCGGTTAATACAATTCTAGCATGAATAATAAACATTTATCATGATATTAGGAAATAAATAATAACTTTATTATTGCCTCTAGGGCATATTTCCTTTAATTATATGTGCCCACAAAGCTTCAGATAACAACTCATGCCATCTCCTTGGATTATCTTCAATCTTCTTCTTGATGAGTTTGATCAAAATTTTATTGCTAGACTCAGCTTGTCCATTAGCTTGGGCATAATATGGAGAGGAATTGAGCAACTTTATGTTATAAGATTTGGCAAACTCTCTGACTTGGTGTGACATGAAAGATGAACCTTGATCTGTTGTTAACGTTTGAGGAATACCGAATCTATGAATAATGTGCTCAGTTATGAATTGAATTACCTTTGTATGTGTCATGTTCTTGAGAGGTACTGCTTCAGACCATTTAGTGAAATAATCAGTTGCCACCAATACGAACCAATGTCCCTTTGAGGAAGATGGATGAATTTTCCCAATAAATTCTAAACCCCATCCTTTGAAGGGCCATGGCTTGATAATAGGATGCAACATAGCAGCAGGAGCCAATTGAATATCACCAAATTTTTGACAAGCTTCACACCCTTTATAATATCTGAAGCAGTCCTTAACCATAGTCGACCAATAAAACCTAGCACGTCGCAATAACCATTTCATCTTGGGAGCTGACTGGTGAGTGCCACAAATGCCTTCATGTACTTCTCCCATAGCAACTCTTGCCTGGTCCTCATCCAAACACTTTAGAAGAACATCACCTCTTATTGTATACTTGAAAGCCATACGCCGAATAGCCCTGTCCACCCTTTCACTCGGATTGCACAAGTAATCAACAATGGGCTTCCTCCAGTCGGGATTGTCACCTGCACTAGATTTTTTATTAATGACCGAATCAGTGGGTTCTGGTTCGGCCTCTTCTATACTGGTAAGACAAGACATTGGACTTTGAGAAATATGAAACATGCCATAATCAACATGGTATCCAGATGCTTGTTGTGCCAACTCATTTGCTTTCTAGTTGTCATGTCTAGATATATGTGCAATGCTAAAACAATCCAAAGTAGATATTATATCTAAACATTTATCAAGATAAACATTAAGTGATTCATCCAAACACTGAAGGACTTTGGATATTTGCTGCACCACTAGTAACGAATCACCATAAGCCTCAGCATGTGTAACACATATAGCAAGTAACATCTCTAGGCCGAATAACAATGCTTCATATTCGGCTTGATTGTTTGTTCAAAAATATTCTAAGCGGCATGAGGCCTCAAAAACAGCACCATGAGGAGATATATAAACAATACCAACACCTTGGCCATTGCTACAAACTGAACCATCAAAGTATAATCTCCATGGTACTAATGAAACAAGGTTCATATCAACATCATTCTTGTCATTAATCCGATGTTCAACAATGAAATTAGCAACAATTTGGCCTTTCATGGATTTTAGAGATTCATAAGCCAAATCATATTCAATCAAAGCATAAGCCCACTTGCCAATTCTACCACTAAGAATTGGCCTATGCAACATGTATTTAATGACATCGGTTTGACAAGCTACTACACAAACACTCGGCACTAAATAATGTCTCAGTTTTGTGCAAGCATAATATAAGCATAGACATAATTTCTCAATAAATGTATACCTTGTCTCTGCGTCCAATAAGCGGTGGCTCAAATAAGTGATGGCATGCTCTTTTCCTTCGGTCTCTTGAGTTAGAACATCACCAATAACTCCTTCCTCTGCTGCAATGTAAAGTCTGAAGGGTTCCCTATGCTTGGGTGCTTTCATCACCGAAGGAGTGCACAAATAATTCTTGATCATATCAAACGCTTCTTGTTGTTTTGCCCCCCAAGTGAAATCAACATCATTCTTTAACTGAAGGATAGGAGTAAATGCATCAATTTTCCCTGATAGATTAGCTATGAACCTTCTCAAATAATTGACCTTGCCAAGGAACTTTTGCATATCTCTCTTGCATGTTGGAGCCTCCACTTTATGTATGGCCTCTATCTTTTTGGGATCAATCTCTATGCCATCTTCATGAATAATGAAACCCAAAAACTTGCCAGCTGATACGCCGAATACACACTTTAAAGGATTCATCTTCAGTCCATACTTTTTCATTCTTTCGAAAGCTAAACGCAAATCGGCCAAGTGAGATTCAAAAGCATCCGATTTGACAACAATATCATCAATATAAACTTCAAGTATGACACCGAGTAAATCATGAAAAATTAAATTCATAGCCCTTTGATACGTGGCTCCAGCATTTTTTAATCTGAATGTCATCACAGTCCACTCTAATAAACCAAGGAAACAAGGACATCGGAAAGCCGTTTTGTACATGTCCTCTTCGGCCATAAAAATTTGATTGTATCCGGCATTACCATCTAGAAAGCTAATAACCTTATGCCCAGAAGCATCATTAATAAGCATATCGGCTATTGGCATAGGATACTCATCTTTGGGTGTAGCCCTATTCAAATCTCTGAAATCAATGCACACCCTCAACTTGTCGGATCCTTTCTTCTCCACTGGGACAATGTTAGAAATCCACTCGGCATACCTGCAAGGTCGAATGAAATTAGCTTCAAGCAGTCGACCGATCTCTTCCTTGATCCGGTCATATGTTTTTGGATTAAATTTTCTGGCCGACTATTTATAAGGTCTAAAACCGGCCTTTATAGGCAACCGATGCTCCACTAGCTCTCGGCTTAACCCTGACATCTCATGATATTCCCATGCAAAGCAACAAACATATTCTTTCAATAGCTCGATTAACTTAGCCTTACAATCGGCTTTCAAATTTTTGTTTATAAATGTCGGTCGAGTGACTGAACCATCTCCAATATCTACCTCTTCTAACGGATCGGCTGATGTAAAACCTTGTCCAAGTTTATCCATGTCATCCAACTCCTCTATAGACTCATACATATCGTTCTCACTGGACCGATACTTTACAAGACGTTTTTGTAACCACTCGGAATTAGGATCCATTTAAACATATCATACCTTGGAGCCGATTGCATTCAGTCGGCTTTAAAGAGACAGGCACAAAACCATTCTTGGTCGCGCTAAGAAAATCAAATTTTGATAAGTCACGTCCCATCAAGCAAGTAGCATTGGGATGTTGCCAATCCACCGATGCATCGGCCAAAGCAACACAGGCTGAGTTATCCGCATGAATGACTTCTAGTTCATCATCAACCCACTGAATCAAAAACTGGTGCATAGTGGATGGCACGCACTGGTTTGCATGAACCCAATCACGGCCTTGTATAGCGTTGTAGTTACCTTGCACCTCAGCGACAAAGAATGCAGTAGCCAAAGTTTTGCTTCCGACTGTAAGCTCCACATACATTACACCTTTGGCTTCAGTTTTCTCTTTGCCTTGAAACCCGTTGAGCACCATATTGGTCTTGATCAATTCTTCATCAGGTAAACCCAATTTCTTGAAGACCGAATATGGCTTAAGATTTACCACAGCACCTCCATCCACAAGCATCCGAGTGAGCGGCGACCCATTGATATGACCTCTGAGATATAACGGTTTCAGATGTGTTACTGGTTCTTTTGGCTTCTCGAATATTGCATTTTTAGGGCCAAAATCCAGCTGAGCCACTTCCCCTTCCTCATCTACAGCACGAAACTCAGCAGGTAAGTAATACACCATATTGATATCCATACCTTCATGAACCGGCGTAGACTCATAGTCCAACATATCAGCCTCCTTCTCGAGTGCATCCACCAATTCTGAAATTTGTCCGAGTGAAGAGGAAGCAATAGGTAACATAGACGATGCAATGATTGTGTCGTCCTCTTCTGGTAATGTAGGTGCTGCTGTGATCGGAGTAGAAGCCACTGCATCTTGTATTTGTTTGGGCCTCCACACTTGTTTTGTAGGTACCATAGGCCGACTGTCATTGAACAACTTATCCCTTTGCTTCTCGGCCTCTTGTTCTGCCATTTCTTGACTCCTTAACCTTTGTAGTTTCCTTTTTTGTGTCTTTGTTAGCCCTGGAGGACACCACTTTGGCTAATCGTATTTAGGATTTCTCGTTTTTACTTGGCTGGTGCTTGCTTCATGGTCATTAGTCGAGTGCTTTGGCGCGATAGCAAGTATCGGCTCAGTCGGATTGCTATGCACAATCGGCTGCCGTATGGCGAATGTTTCGGTGCCCAAGAGAAGTGAGTGGGCATCCATTTTCTCCTTGCCTTTTCCCGACTCAACTGCTGCAACACTTGGTGAATTAGCACGCCATTCTTTTCGACTTTCCAGATGCATGAAATTTCCACTTGGGCGCACCTTTTTACTCTGATGGAATCCACTCGGATGGATGTCACTTGGATGGAATCCACTCGGATGGAATTCAGTCGGATGGAATCTACTTGGCCACATTTCTTCACTTGGATAGCTTCCACCTGGGTGTATTCTTACACTCGGATAGTTTCCATCCGATCGCATGTTTTGACCAGCCGACCGATAGTTACTGATGTTCAGTCGGCCATTATATGTATATTCAAGTCGGTCCCAAACAGTTTCCCTCTTCTCTTCTGGAAATAACGCCTTTGGTCCACTCGGTTTCATATACCGACTGAACATATCATCTGATGGTGACCTTGGTCGCTTCAACTGTGATGGCTGGTTAGAGCTGGAACCAACCGACTGATTAGCATACTTGGACAGCAACATATCAAAAGTTGGCTTGATCCGCTTGCGTTGCACTTTAGCTTCATTCCTCTTCCACTTGCCAACTTCTGGACTCTTGGGTTTGACAAATTTAACTCAAGTATTTTCTTGCACTTGCGGTTGCCCCCCGAGTGTAGGATTCTTGATGGTGATTTTGATTACTTCCTTGCCATCGGGCTGCTTATCAAGCACAACATGTCTCCCCAAGACCGTGATGCCTTCCTTGTCTTTCCTGGGCTCACCAATAATGATATTAGCTTTATTAGCATATTCGGCTACCTCCGACCGAATGAGTAGCTTCTTCCCCTCCAAATCCATGGTATTCATTGGAAAGGTTGTTTATCAACTTGCATCTTAGAAAATTTCAATCGTTCGTCATTAATGGCCGATTGTATCTGTCGTCGAAAAACATTGCAATCGTTAGTAGCATGAGAAAAAGAATTATGATACTTGCAATAAGCACGCCGTTTTAGCTCTTCAAACGGCGGTAAAGTATGAGATATTCTAATAATCTTAGCCTGCAGCAAAGCATCAAATATTCTATCACACTTAGCAATGTTAAAAGTAAACTTCATCTCTTCATCACGATTCTTATGAATCGGTTTCAGATCATGCAAGTAAAGGGTTTGGCCTTAGATGGCCAAACAAATTCAGTAGCAAAAACATATTCCACCGTATTCATCTTTGGACGATCGGCTTTGTATCTATGCACTTCTTTGAGGTCTTTGCTTCGTTTTTCCTGAGCCAAAGCCCTTTGTAAGACTTGGTTGATATTTAAGAACTCATAGCCTTCTAGCTTTTCTCTAATGGGAGTTCTCAAACCACTCAGCACTATGTCTGCCAAGTCCCTCTCGGTTATCATCAAACTAAAACACCGGTTTTTTGTTTCTCTGAATCTCTTGACGTAATCGGAGACCGATTCATCATGCTTCTGTTTAACCGATGTTAGATGTGACAACTTGAGTTCATTGTCGCCGCTATAAAAGTGATCATGAAATTTTTGCTCTAGCTGCGACCAAACTCGAATGGAACCATGTGGTAAAGAAGAAAACCATGAAAATGCGGTACCAGTTAATGATAAAGGAAATAAACGCACTTTCAATTCATTCAATGAGCCTGCCTCGCCCAATTGTGCTAAATATTGACTAACATGCTCCCATGTAGTTTTTGTGCCTTCACCATTAAATTTAACAAAATCTGGAATTTTATATCCTGGAGGGCACTGGATGGCATCAAAATACTCGGGGTACGGCTTTTGGTAAATCCGATTCCAAGGTAACTCAACTCCAAAATTCTCTCGAAGCATCTTAGCCATATCCTCTCTAAGATTAGCTAGACCATCATCCATAGTGGACGACGAAGCTTGTGGCAGTGGCATAGGAGGAGTAGGGTTACTAGCTGTAGGTAGGAATTGTGACATGTATGTCAACCCATAATTTGGTAGTGGTCGAGTGGTTGTAGCTGTAGGTAGAGTTTGGTTCGGCGTTGCCACCGAACTTGGCATGCTCATAATAGGGTTGATGGGTGCAGTCACAATCTGATTTTTTTGGGTAGGATAATAAGCCATCGGCACGGGAGGCGCCGATGCAATAGGTAAAGCCATATTAGGGTTTTGCACACTAGCAGCTACACCATCCTTACCACTAGACGATTGAGATATATTCTTCTGAGCATTAGTAGTTTCTATGAAAGTTTGATAGACTAGATTATTACCATCAGCAATACGACTTTCAATCTCAGCCCACTGCTCAGGAGAAAAGGCAATACTTACAGAGGGTTTAACCTGTTCAGTCTCAAGAGGAGGGAACTTGATTTCTTCAATCGGAGTGATGTTGCCTTGGCGATCTTTCTTAAATTTTGCAAGGAACTCCTGCAGGTCTTTCTCCTCGCGCGCCTTGTTGTACTCCTCATAGACTTGGCGATGATCGTCCTATATCTCATCAAGACTGGGCTTAATGATGTTATCAGCGTCTACCTCAGATGGCTTGGGAAGATCGGACATGGTGGATGATGATGATTGATCTTCGGTCCCCAGCGGAGTCACCAAAAAGTGTGTTGACACACGAACACGTCATGTGTACCCTCGACGCCGGGGGTGATGCACCGCAGCTCACGTCGAAGGAGAACCGACCGACAGCGCGATATGCAAGACAGTCGACGGGCGCTTTTGCAGACCCGAAAACCCCACACCCCCGGGAGGGACCCCGTCAGGGAGTGCAGCGGCTATGGGCTACCCTAGGTCGATTCGCTCGCCCCTAGAGCCTCGGTATTCGCAGCTCTCAAACACGAAGTACAGCGAAGAACGAGAGAGAAAAACGGTGGAGAGATAAAACGTAGATGAAAAGTAGTATATTGATTTGTTCGATTGTGTGTTGTTCAATTGGCCATCACCCCAACATATATAAGAGGCGGCTGAACTTCCCGTACAAGCAAAGGATTCATCTAGGCTTTCCTTACAAAAAATTACATCAATTCACGTCCTAGAGTCCTAGTTCTATTCCAACTCGGATTCAGTCTGAATTTGGCCCAACTTCTGTCTTCCTCCTTGCGTGGGCCGCCGAGCTTGCATATGATCTCCGATCAAGACGGCCCAAATATGAAACTTGTGCGCCTCGACGAGACGAACAATTCTTATGTTGAACACTTTTCCAAATAAGACCATCTTGAATATTCTACGAAGCCATCTTTAATATCCAGTCGGACCGGGTCATGTAACGGATTGGATTGTCCAAGTCTCGTAGTGAACTTACAGGCCGTATACTATCTCATATGATAATGACTCCAAACCAAAGTTCACCGTTTTGACGATGCGTACAACTTTCGTGTTGATCACTTTTCCATTCGAGGTCATCTGGATTACCTTTCAAGCACATCTTCAGTTTCACTCGGATCCGAGCTCATCCACTCGGATATTAGAGTTTTTCGTCCGACTGGACCTTTTCACTCGGATGTTAGAGTCTTTCACTCGGATGACTATAATTTCACTCGGAAGATAATCTTTCACTTGGATGACTATATTTCGCTCGGAAGGCAATATCTTACTCGAACGTCAAGTTTTCATTCCGACGGTAATCTTTTCACTCTGCATAACTTCACTCGGATGATAATTTCACTCGGATTACTATATTTTCACTCGGAAGCCAATCATTTACTTGATCGATAAGTTTTCACTCGACCTTTTACTCGATCGGTAGGTTTTCACTCGGATGGCAAACTTTTCACTCGGATTTTCCGACTGAAAACACATCCTGATCTTGATTTGACTCTCCAGGTTGCATACGACCTCTGATTGAGACAAATTTTGTATGAAAAACAACCGGCTCGACGAGACGAAACTTTTTCGTGTTGAAGGTTTTTCAATTCAAGGCCGTCTTGATGACCGAATTACTCGCGCAATCTATTAGACAAGTGTGTGGCACCTCGCGCCATATTTTCGTTAAGGCTCGGTCTGCAGTGTATTGCCTCTAACTTTTGCATATGCACTCGAATTGAGATGATTTATATATTAAAATCGATTGCCTCGACGAGACGAAGACAATTCCTTAAGAGTGATCCTTCATCCGAGGTCATCTTGAAGATGTGATTGGCCAAAAACCACTCGGAACATTGAATTATGCCACTCGGAGTATAATTTCGGTCCGTAAGATAAGGTCGAATGAATATAACCGAAACATCAAAGTTGTTCCACTCGGCGACGTGAATCTTTTCATGCCGAAAACCCGTTCACTCGAGACCATCTTCATTGCAATCTGTATCTTGCCAAAATCAGGTGTCAACACCCTTTTCTTACGAGATGGAGTCGATCGATCAAGGGATCCGTGGGGGTGAATACTGAAAGTGATGCTCAACAAGTTAGTATATTATGAGAATTGGCGGATTATGATAGAATGGTAATAGCCGGCATTTTGCAGGAGATTCAGGAGCTCGATGCAAATTTTCAGAGCTTCCAAACAAGATTGATTAGTAGGGATGTGAACAAATGGCTCACATGTGTGTTAAACATGCAAGTGAATCTGGGAAGAGGTGTTGAAATATGGGCCCATGTAGGTGTGATGACAGGGGTGGTGGGAAGTTTAGTCACACCCCGCTAGTGAAGAACGAGTTGGACCTCTTTATAAGGGATTCTCTTTCACATCCTATCGAAGCTTGAGAAGAGAAGAGGCCCTCGCGCACTCCTCCTTCGTTGCCGCCTCGCCACGCCACGGGTTTGAGTCTAGCTAAGCTCACACCTATGCGCTTATTTTTGCCGGTCAGAAACGGAGAGTCTTTGACAGGCGGACCACGATCTGAGATGTCAGATCATGGGATGTTACCGACTTGGGCGTGGGTTCGGCTCACGTCTCTCCACCCGAATGCACATATATATATGTGAGGTGTTGGCCAACCCTAGCCGCCATGAACAAATCGCATCTGCTCCATGCACACCACCCCTGTCGTTCCTTTTGTCGTTGCTGCCATCGGCAACTTCATCCCGTTCACCGCATACATGGTCGAGGGGAGAGCAGGCCTTCAAAACCCGCCTCTTCAGATCCTGTACGGGAGAGGGGCGATTAGGTTTTTGGAGAGCGACTACGCGACTGCTCGTCTCCGATCGACTACTTCCTCTATGCTGCGTCGTCTTCGTCATCACCATGTCCAGCGACACCTAGGGATGAAAATGGAGTGGAAACTTTCCGTTTTTCCGGAGATATGAAAACGGAAATGGAAATTTGCAAAATGGAAGTGGAAATGGAATTTTTTACGCGGAAACGGAAACAAAAACGCAGCAGTGTTTTCCGGTGGAACTTGCATGGAAACGGAACAGCAGTGTTTTCCGGTGGAACTTGCATGGAAACGGAACTTTCCGTTTCCGTGAATATGGAATTTCTGTTTTTACAATAGACCTATAGCTACGACCACTAAAGAGAACACAATGACACAATTAGTAGAATGGATCTAAGACCCAACTGCTACTACAACACATGTACGCAACTTGATCATATACGCAATTGTCTGGTACTACTACAACACTATGCTAAGTTGCTATTATTTTGTAGTGGTGTGAACAACTCATTAAATTTGTTTTTTTGTGTGTGTATTTCTCTACGATTCAAGGGGTTTCTGAAGTTCGGATCGATGCCTATTTTTGTTTCCATATCTGCTTTGTATTTGCTCCGTGTCCGTTTTCGGTAGTATCTGTTTCCGTATTCATTTCTGGGGTTTCTGTATTCGTTTTTGCTTCTGCAAAAAAATGTGAAAACATTTATGATAGCACTCAGTTTCGTCCGTTTCCGCTCCGTTTTCATCCCTAGCGACACCGAACGTGTCGCTGCCGAGAAGGCCGCCGCTGACCAGAAGGCGGTCGAGGAGGCCACCGCCGGCGCTGCTGCTACGGCCAACTGGACGGTATAACATGTTTATCCCGCTCTTGTTTTTTTTGTCTTAGCCATACTAGCTATTTGTATAGATATTTCTACTATATGTGTAGTACGTGCTTATTTAGATCGCAATCAGTATATCATTAATTTTGTCAATGTCATGTTCATGATTATTTTCTAAATTAAAATAATTGAAAAATTGCCTATTTACTCAGCACGAGGTGTCTTTGGGTAAACTGTATTCCATCTTTTCTTGCTGATGTTCTGCGGCATGATTGTAATTCTGGCTAAGCATCAATTAATAAGCCCGTTGATTCGAAAAAAAGGAGTGAGGTTCGGCATCAGCTAATATATCGGACCAGGCTATGATCTGATTTGTGTTTTTGTAGGTTGAAGCCCTGATCATATTGATCCCCGGTTATCAATTCATCATCATCTGAATTCTCGACAACCTTTCTGCCAGGACACCAAATTGACGCAGTTACCGCTAACTGCATGCCGACCGATGCCACATGCTCAATCCAGTAATAAGCAAACAAATACATGAACTGGACGGAACATGCATTCGGAATATAAGCACATTTGAAGCTATCACGGATGCATATGCATACGATCGAGTCCAAATGAAAAGAGGCAATCAACCCTGACGCGCCAGCTCGGAAGCACATGCACGGCCCCATCTCATCTCACACCGCTTTCCCATTGAAGGCGAGCAATCAGATTCACAATCTCCCTCTATAAATACCACTCGCCATGCACACACCCACTCACACACAGAGCAAGCGCACATCACAAGCACAAGCAGCTCGATCGCACTAGCTTTGCTGCACGACCTGCTAGCTCCGTCGCAAATGGCCATGGCACCCAGAGCGCTGCTCCTCCTGGCCGTCGGGCTCATGGTCGTGGCCTCGGCGAGCGCCCACGGCGGCTACGGGTCGTGCCCCAAGGACGGGCTGAAGGCGAAGGCGTGCGTGAGCGTGCTGGGCCTGCTCAGGGTTGTTAGACTATGTATAGCTTCTGTACCTATGTACGTATATGGTACATATTATAATACAATCATTATATATAATGAGATAAGCCACCCCTAGAGGGTTGTGCTGGTTCCCCAAAACTTATTGTCTTACATAGTATCACGCAAGGTTACGATCGCTTCCGCTTCTAAACCCTAATACCCGCACCGCCGCCGCAGCCGCCGCCGCCGCGCCACCGATCGCGCCGCCGCCATGTCGAGCGCCGCCACCACCGGTTCCACTGCTGCGGGCTTCCTCCCGGCCTCTCTTGCGGCTCTGCTCAACCTCCCGCTCGATGCCGTCTCAGTTCCGGCTCCGATCGGGACAAGGAGCATCGGCTCTGTCTTCTCCACGCCGCCGGCGCCCTCGCTTGGGCGTGACCTCGTGGTCCACACCGCGGCGCCGCCGTCCGCTGCGGACTCCGCAGGCGTCGTCCCGCCGCTCCTGCCGCAAGCGGATCACACTGCCCCACTGGCGGGGTTGGCGGCGTCTGCCCCGGCCGCGGGCCTTGCGGCGTCCGCACCGGCCGCGAGCTTTGCGGCGCCCGCCCTGGCTGCGGTCCCGCCTCCTCCCGCATCGGCTTCGGTGCCTCCGGCTGCCTCCATGGTGTTTGCACCCCAGGCAGCCTCCTCGATGGGATTGTCTTCGCCGCCGCCGTTTCACTTCGGTCATCTCATCACCATCAAGCTCTCCGCCGACAACTACATCTTCTGGCGTGCGCAGGTTCTCCCGCTCTTGGGGAGTCACTACCTGCTAGGCTACGTCGACGGATCGCTTCCCTGCCCACCCGCGCTGGTAGACAGCGTGCACGGTCCGGTCTACAATCCGGCCCATCGCGTCTGGACGGGGCAGGACCAGGCGAACCTCTCCTCCATTCAGGGGTCGCTCTCGCCGGCAGTTGCCGGCCTTGTTGTCTTCGCGAAGACGTCTCATGAGGCCTGGACCATCCTTGAGCGCACCTTTGCAGCGCAGTCCCAGGCTCGTGTCTCTGCACTCCGTCGTCAGCTTGGAGAGTGTCAGAAGTTTGACTCCACTGCCACTGAGTTCTACAACAAGGTCAAGGGCCTCGCCGACACATTGGCCTCCATTGGACAGCCCCTCACCGACTCCGAGTTCAACTCGTTTATTGTCAATGGTCTTGATGAGGAGTATGATGCCTTAGTCGAGATCATCAACGAGCGGGGCAACTCGACACCCATGCTGGCACACGAGGTTTTCTCTCGGCTCCTTCTCACTGAGCAACGGGTCGAGACTCGCCGCACCAGGGGCACTGGCTCCCTCTCGGCCAACGCCACCACCAAGGGTGGCCGCTCTTCTTCATCACCCCGGTCTCCCTTGGGGCTGCCACCGTCGCCCGCCTCGGCCCCCCCACCTACTGCGACCTTACCGGGGGCTGGCGGTCCACGTGTGTGTCAGCTTTGTGGCCGCGATGGGCACTGGGCCTCCAAGTGTCATAAGCGCTTCCAGCGAAGCTTCTTTGGTCTTGGCAATGACGGCAAAGATACACGCAGCAATGCCCGTCAGGTCGCCATGGCTGATCGTCCCGCGCCGCAGAAGCAACAGGGACACATTCAGTCCTACTCCATCGATCCACACTGGTACATGGACTCTGGGGCGACAGAGCATCTAACCAGCGAGATGGGGAAGCTTTACACTCGTGAACCCTATCATGGCTCCGACAAGATCCACACCGCCAATGGAGCAGGTATGCACATCTCTCATATTGGTCAAGCATCTCTTCTCACTAGACATGCCAATAGGAGTCTTCAGCTTCGCAATGTTCTTCGAGTTCCATCTGTGACCCGTAATCTTCTTTCAGTTCCTAAACTCACACGTGATAATAATGTGCTTTGTGAATTTCACCCTTTTGATCTTTTTATTAAGGATCGGGGCACGAGGGACATTCTTCTTAGTGGGCGGTTGTGCCAGGGCCTCTACCGTCTGGAGCATCCTGGTGTCGCTCGTGTTTTCAGTGGAGTTCGGGTCTCTCCGTCACAGTGGCATGCTCGTCTTGGTCACCCGGCCACACCTATTGTCCGTCATATTTTGCGTCGTCATGAGCTTCCTAGTTTGTCTAGTCATAAAGATGTAGTAGTGTGTGATGCTTGTCAGCAGGGGAAGAGTCATCAACTTCCTTTTTCGGAGTCCAGTCGTGAGGTGAAACATCCTTTAGAACTTGTGTTTTCAGATGTATGAGGTCCTGCTCAGACTTCTGTCAGTGGTCATAATTACTATATCAGTTTCGTTGATGCTTATAGTCGCTTTACCTGGCTTTACCTTATTAAACGCAAATCTGATGTGTTTGATATTTTTGTTCAGTTTCAAAAACATGTTGAACGTCTTCTCAAGCACAAAATTGTTCATGTCCAGTCAGACTGGGGGGGCGAGTATCGCAACCTCAACTCTTTCTTTCAGTCGCTTGGGATAGCTCATTGTTTAGCATGTCCACATACACATCAGCAGAATGGTTCAGTCGAACGTAAGCATCGTCATATTGTTGAAGCTGGTCTTACTCTTTTGGCCCATGCATCTGTTCCGTTTCGGTTTTGGAGTGATGCTTTCACCACTGCATGCTTTCTCATCAACCGTACTCCTACTCGTGTTTTAAACATGAAGACTCCCACTGAGGTTCTCCTTAATGAACAACCTGATTATACCTTTCTCAAGGTATTTGGGTGTGCTTGCTGGCCGCATCTTCGTCCATATAACAAGCGCAAGCTTGAGTTTCGTTCTAAGAAGTGTGTTTTTCTTGGCTATAGCTCTCTTCATAAAGGTTACAAATGTCTTCATGTTCCCACTAATCGTGTCTATATATCTCGGGACGTCGTGTTTGATGAGCATGTTTTTCCCTTTGCCAACCTTCCTGTGTCCACTGTCGAACCACCATCCCTGCATTCATCCTCTGTTGCTTCTGACCAATTTGATGATGTTGCATACTCTCCTTTGCTGTTACCTAACCATGGTGCAGGAACCGGACGTGGAGCTCGTTTGGAGCTGTTGGAGGATTCACCATCATCATCGTCGTCTTCTGGTGGGCACGTCCATCGCCCTATGTTGCATGGCATCGATTCGCGTGCCCATGCATGGTCACCCGACGAGCCCGTCGCGCCGAGCATCTCCACTGCTCGGTCCGTTTCGCCAGCGGCCGCCGAGTCGCCCGCGGCTCGGCCCGTCACGCCGTCTTCACCTGCGGCTCGGCCCGTCACGCCGTCTTCGCCCGCGGCTCGGGTCCTCACGTCGCCTTCATCAGCGGATCGGCCCGCGACACCGGCCGCGCCACGGCCCACTATGCCGAGCTCGCCATCGGCCCGGTCTGTGATGCCGGAGTCGCCAGCTGCTTCGTCTGCTCTGCCGGTTTCGCCGGTGGGTCGGCCTTCTTCGTCAACCGAGTCCGAGGCTACCGTGACTGGCTCCTCGTCACCGGCTGACTCGTCAACGTCGCCGTCCTCCAGCCCGTCGCAGGCTGCTCCGTCGACCTCGGTGGTTCCTGTGTCCCGACCACATACACGCAGTCGCAGTGGCATTTTCAAACCTAAGGAACGTAAGGATGGTACGGTTGCTTGGTTGGCTGCTTGTTTGGCTGCTGCTGTTGCGGATCCATCTTCTGAGCCTCGCTCATATCAGGCTGCCCTGCGCATTCCACATTGGCGAGAGGCTATGGAGCAGGAGTTTCATGCTCTTCTTCGTAACAAGACATGGACTCTCATTCCTCCACCACCACGGGTAAATGTTATTGACTCAAAATGGGTATTCAAAGTGAAGAAGCATTCGGATGGATCTATTGAGCGTTACAAAGCGCGACTTGTTGCTCGCGGTTTTCGGCAGCGTCATGGTCTTGACTATGAGGACACCTTCAGTCCTGTCGTCAAGCCTACCACTATTCGGCTTCTTCTCTCCATTGTTGTTTCTCGTGGTTGGTCACTTCGTCAACTTGATGTGCAGAATGCTTTTCTACATGGATTTTTGGAGGAAGAGGTTTATATGAAACAGCCGCCTGGTTTCTCTGATCCTGATCGTCCTGACTATATCTGTCGTCTTTCCAAAGCACTATATGGTTTGAAGCAAGCTCCTCGTGCCTGGCATGCCCGCCTTGCCTCTGCCCTTCGTGCTCATGGGTTTGTGCCGTCTACTGCTGACACTTCGTTATTTCTTCTACAGAAGCCAGAAGTCACTATGTATCTTTTGGTATATGTCGATGATATTATCCTTGTCAGCTCTTCTCAGTATGCTGCTGATGCTCTTGTCTGCTCTCTTGGTGCTGATTTTGCGGTCAAAGATCTTGGGAAGCTTCACTACTTTCTTGGATTTGAGGTCACTTCTCGTGCTACTGGTCTTGTCCTTACGCAGAAGAAGTACTCCTTGGAGTTGTTACAGAGAGCTGGCATGCTGAAGTGCAAACCGACCACCACACCCATGTCGTCTACCGACAAGATAACAGCTGTTGATGGTGAGCTTTTGTCTCCTGCGGATGCCACATAGTACAGGAGCATTGTTGGTGGACTTCAGTACTTGACGATCACGAGACCATATATCTCTTATGCTGTTAACAGGGTTTGTCAGTATTTGCAGGCTCCCAGAGATACTCATTGGGCTGCTGTTAAACGCATTCTTCGTTATGTTCAGTTCACCCTGACATTTGGTATGCATATTCGGCCGACTTCCTCTCGGGTCCTTTCGGCCTTCTCTGATGCAGATTGGGCTGGTAGCCCAGATGACAGGCGATCCGCGGGGGGTTATGCAGTATTCTTTGGCTCTAATTTGATCGCCTGGAGTGCTCGGAAACAGGCTACTGTGTCACGTAGCAGTACTGAAGCTGAGTACAAGGCTGTGGCTAATGCTACTGCAGAGATCATTTGGGTGCAGTCTTTGCTTCAGGAGTTGGGTTTGTCTCAACCACAGCCTCCTATTCTTTGGTGTGATAACATCGGTGCTACATACCTTTCTGCAAATCCAGTATTTCATGCCCGAATAAAACACATTGAAGTTGACTATCACTTTGTACGGGAACGTGTATCACAGAAGCAACTCCAGATCAAGTTTATCTCATCTAAGGATCAACTTGCAGACATCTTCACTAAGCCTTTACCGCTGCCACAGTTTGAGGCTTGTAGGCGCAATCTTACCCTTCTCAGTTCTTTAGAAACTAGCTAAGATTGAGGGAGGGTGTTAGACTATGTATAGCTTCTGTACCTATGTACGTATATGGTACATATTATAACACAACCATTATATATAATGAGATAAGCCACCCCTAGAGGGTTGTGCTGGTTCCCCAAAACTTATTGTCTTACAAGGGTCAATGTCAACGAGCCGCGCGACGAGCACTGCTGCTCGCTCCTCGACGGGCTCGTCGGTCTGGACGCGGCGCTCTGCCTCTGCACGAATCTCCATGTCAACTTGCTCGACCACAACCTCGACCTCCCCGTCGACCTACGCCTCATTCTCAACAACTGCGGCAAGGTCTGCCCCACCGATTTTCAGTGCCCACACCACTAGATCGAGTATCTTGATGTTGTCATGCCTGGATTTTTGAGCCCTGTTTGTTTATTTGTTGGTACAATGTTGTATTCTTTTGTTTCCCATGATTATTTTGGTTGAATGTTCATCGAATAAAATCAAAAGGTTATTCGTTTCGTGAAGTCGGGCTTTTGGCACTTTGATATCGCCATTGTTAATTACCTGACCAATACTCATGCGCGCGTCAACTAAATGAACGGCCCAACCTGAAAAGTGAAACGGAATTACTGTACACACAACAGTTGCTGGCCGAACTCTGGATGATTGAAGAATCGAATGGTGCTGTTCACCTTTGCTCTACGCATCGATGGCTTGATGTGCTGCATCATCTGAAGATCATTCAGAACCCGTCGGCTGTGTAGCAGTGCTCAAAGTTAAAACATTATGGACCAGCAAAAGGATATTATATTCGTATCTGGATAATACTCTAATGTTTCTAAGCAACATGAGATCTTGGACTGTTCTACAAGGGTATACGGTGGGATATATAAATGCATAAAAGCTTGGCCCTTGCGGACTTTTCTTGGGAAAAAGAAGATATGTTAATGCGGAGGAAATTGCACAAATCATCAACTGTTGAGGTAAACCTTGCATAAAACATCGTACCATGCAGGTTTGTTGCAAAAAACACACCATCTATTAGTATAATCTGTTGCAGCTAGCTCTAATCCACTGTTTAATTCCGTTGACATGATTCGGTGGGTGAGTCCCGCTTGTAAGTGTACGTGTGGCAAAAAAAGGCCACACCGGTCAGCTTACTAAAGCGGCCAATGTCACCCAAATCAGTGGTCAAAATTAACCAAAAATAATTAGATCAGTACTAGTTACATATATGACTTATTGGATTTCTTTGCGTTTTCTTGAAAACATGGAACTTTGAATAATTTCATTGTATGAACCAACTAAACTACCAAATCCTCTCAAACATGTGACCTCCTTAAGGTAAAAAATATATTCTAATACCGGCATACGTATATAATTTACTATGTTTTTTTAGATTTTTGTATAACATTGAATTTTGATACAAAAATTTGAATGGTGGTCAGCTGATGTGGTCAGCGGAGGAAAACCCAACTACATGTGTGGAAACATAAACACCAAATTGATCCCTAGTCATGCCTCTGCAACTAGCTCATGTATTGATGATGATCTTGCTCTCCTGATCATGAGCATTGTTATAGTAACAAAGCTGTTATCAATAATGAGAACATATTGTTATCAAAACAATGGTGTTGGATAGACCTAACTTATGAATTACTAAGAGATCGTATTGTTATTATGTTGTCGGTATTTTCATATAAAGTGTTAACGTTTACTTAGTTCCTTAGACCATGAGAATATTGCAAGACAACATACCAAGTAGTTACTTTGGGGTTACCGAACGTCACTCTGTAACTGGGTGACGATAAAAGTATCTTACGGGTATACCGAAAACATATGTCTCAGTATCGATTGTTCAAGACTGAGATTTGCTCCTCTGGTGATGGAGAGATACTCTTTGGACCCACTCGGTGTTACGGTCATTATTGTCTGGCCAGACACATGATATGTACATCACAGGGATACCAAAATACGGATACGAGTAAAGAGAACAAAAACTGATCGCGAGGATAACATGTATAGTGATCAAGGAGTTGATCACGGGGATATATAACGATAATATCTAGCCTCGGGTTTTGTAACATATCGCGAAGCAAAGAGAATGGTATTCGGGAATTAAATGTTCACTTGAGATATTCGTGAAAGTTAACAATGGTGTCCAAATCTTGCTGTTAACTATTGACCGGGAAGTGTTCCTGGTCATGTCCACTTATTTTCAAACGTGTAGGGTCACACACTTAATGACTACTACCTCTGTAACTAAATACAGAATGTTTTTGTAGTTGAGGAAAATCGTCTTATATTTAGTTACAGAGGTAGTAGTAATTATAATAAACTAGAGGAATGGGAGAATGTGTGTCAAAAGTATTTCAAATGTATCCAGAAGTGTTCTAGATGGCCCCGAAAGGGTTTTAGGGAAGTTTTCGGAAGGTTCCAAAAGAGTCTAGAAAACTCTGGAACAATTTTTAGGAAAGAAGTCCCTCTTGGACCAACCCAAGAGGGCAGCCTGTAGTTGGCCAAACAAGGCCAAAGTGGGGCGCCCCAAAAGAAGGAAAGGGAGGAGGTCAAATTCTCTTTGGGGGAAATTCTACTTGGGGATAACCCTAATTTGCCTCCTTCCTTTCCTCTTCATGGGGGGGGGGGCTTGGGACACACAAAATCCTAAGGGGTCTCTCTCATATAGGTATGCTCAACCACTGTCTAATTGGTCTATTGGGTTAGAATTCTAGTTAGACAGGCTCTACTTCCGGTCTAATAGAATTAGACTACTGATTAGATGGAATGTTGCTAGGCATGTCTCTCTAGTTTTCTCAGAACTCTTCTTCACGAATATCGCGGTGCTGTCAGATTAATTACTACTTTGGAACACGTGGCTACATAAGAGGCGTCATGTACTTCGACTCTTGATCGGCGAATCGTCTTTGAGAAATTCTCGCGGCTGGGAGGTATAACCCAGCTGTAGAAACTGTCGTGCTTCACCGACTAACTACACTCATTTAGGTACTCTACTCGTTTGTGAGACATCGTTACCCACCATCTTCATAGTGTTCCTAGGTGCAATCGTGTAGCATAATTTGTTTGTTTCATAACACGTTCCCCTACACGGCACAGGGGGAGGCCAAAATTATCATGAGAAGTGGCGCTGATCGAGTATATTTTTGGGTCGGGAGGGGCGGCACTTAAAAATTTACTCCTCTAATGCCGATAAGTGATCAGCTAGGTGCGGTTTAGCCACTTGAAATGAAAAGTTTACTCGTCTAAAGCGTCTTAGAGGATCGACTAGAGATGCTCTAAGTTCCCAACTAAACATCCACTACACAGTCACACTGGTTCTAATGGCGATCCTCAAGGCCCAGTACCTGTTGCCGATTTTCGTGCCCTTGTCCACACCCTTCTCCGCTCTCTCTGCTCTAGGCGATGTCATGTCCTTGTCCATTGGGCTTGCAAACTTGAGCTTGAAACATAATAGGTAAACCGGATTTTGTTTAGCCTTGTATATGTTTTGAGATTTTGCTTCTCAACATCTTTATTATTCAGTATAGGTTCCTACCAAATTAATAAGATTGATGTAACCCCAACAATTGTTGTTGTGGAGTTTGTGCTTTTTCATAAGAAGGTCTCCTTTTTTGTTTACCAACCATGTTAAACAAGAAAAATAGATACTACTCAACGGCCAATGTGTATTCCACGCAATTCATGGGAACTATGTGCTCTCTGATGGACCACGCAATTTGGAAGGCATGGGCACCGCCGAGAGTCAAATTTTCACCTGGTTGGCCATCTAAGGTAGGCTTTGGATCGCCAACCGATTTTTTAGCGACGAGGTTGGACAAATTGTTGTATTTTCCTAATTGCAAGAGAGAGCAAGAATCCGGGATGCACTTTCTCTTCAAGTGTCGTTCCACAATACGTCTTTGGAACTTGCCCAATGAGTGGCTACACCTTTAAAAAAACTGACACTTCCACTTGGAACCTTCAGTCCTCCATCAAAGATTGGTGGGTTAACCTCTATGGAAAGAATGTCCTGGACCACAAGGCTTTGGCATCTCTCACGATGCTCATTAATTGGATCATTTAGAATGAAAGAAATGCCTGATTTTTTTGACATAAGAGCAAGCCGCCACCTATCTCGTTTAACGCCATCAAGGACGAGATCAAGCATTGGGCCACCCCAGAAGAGTAGTTTCTCCATGTAACATGGGTGCCTTGGTGAAGGAAATATGCCCTAGAGGAAATAATAAAGTTGTTATTTATATTTCCTTATATCATGATAAATGTTTATTACTCATGCTAGAATTGTATTAACCGGAAACTTAGTACATGTGTGAATTCATAGACAAACGGAGTGTCCCTAGTATGCCTCTACTTGACTAGCTCGTTAATCAAAGATGATTAATTTTCCTAACCATAGACATGTGTTGTCATTTGATGAACGGGATCACATCATTAGATAATGATGTGATGGACATGACCCATCCATTAGCTTAGTATAAATGATCATTTAGTTTTATTGCTATTGCTTTCATCATGACTTATACATGTTCTCTGACTATGAGATTATGCAACTCCCGAATACCGGAGGAACACCTTCTGTGCTATCAAACGTCACAACGTAACTGGGGGATTATAAAGATGCTCTATATGTGTCTCCGATGGTGTTTGTTGAATTGGCATAGATCGAGATTAGGATTTGTCACTCCGTGTATCGGAGACGTATCTCTGGGCCCTCTCGGTAATGCTCATCACTATAAGCCTTGCAAGCAATGTGACTAATGAGTTAGTTGCGGGATGATGCATTACGGAACGAGTAAAGAGACTTGTCGGTGACGAGATTGAACTAGCTATGATGATACCGACGACCGAATCTCGGGCAAGTAACATACCGATGACAAAGGGAACAACGTATGTTGTTATGCGGTTTGACCGATAAAGATCTTCGTAGAATATGTAGGAGCCAATATGAGCATCCAGGTTCCGCTATTGGTTATTGACCGGAGATGTGTCTCGGTCATGTCTACATAGTTCTCGAACCCATAGGGTCCGCACGCTTAACGTTCGATGACGATTTGTATTATGAGTTATGTGATTTGATGACCGAAGTTTCTTCGGAGTCCCGGATGAGATCACGGACCTGACGAGGAGTCTCGAAATGGTTGAGAGGTAAAGATTCATATATTGGAAGGCTATATTCGGACATCGGAAAGGTTCCGAGTGATTCGGGTATTTTTCGGAGAACCGGGGAGTTACGGGAATTCATTGGGGGAAGTATTGGGCCTTATTGGGCTTTAGTGGAAAGGAGAGAAGGGCCACAAGGGGAGACAGCGCGCCCCCCATGGGCTGGTCGGAATTGGACTAGGAGGGGGTGGCGCCCCCCTCTTTCCTTCTCCATTTCCCTCTCCTTCCTTCTTCTCCTACTTGGACTAGGAAAGGGGGAAACCTACTCCTACTAGGAGTAGGAATGCCCCCTTTGGGCGCGCCCCTTGAGGCCGGCCCTCCTCCTCCTCCCCTTGTTTATATACGGGGGAGGGGGCACCCCATAGACACACAAGTTGATTTCTTAGCCGTGTGCGGTGCCCCCCTCCATAGATTTCCACCTCGGTCATATTGTCGTAGTGCTTAGGCGAAGCCCTGCGTCGGTAACTTCATCATCACCGTCAACACACCGTCATACTGACGAAACTCTTCCTCGACGTTAGCTGGATCTAGAGATCGAGGGACGTCACCGGGCTGAACGTGTGCAGATCGCGTAGGTGTCGTGCGCTCGGTACTTGATCGGTTGGATCGCGAAGACGTTCGACTACATCAACCGCGTTACTCAACGCTTCCGCTTTTGGTCTACGAGGGTACGTAGACACACTCTCCCCTCTCATTGCTATGCATCTCCTAGATAGATCTTGCGTGATCGTAGGAATTTTTTTAAAATATTGTGTTCCCCAACAGTGGCATCCGAGCGAGGCCTATGCATAGATGTTATATGCATGAGTAGAACACAAAGTGTTGTGGGCAATAATAGTCATACTGCTTACCAGCACGTCATACTTTGATTCGACGGTATTGTTGGATGAAGCGGCCCAGACCGACATTACATGACCGCGTTCATGAGACTGGTTCTACCGACGTGCTTCGCACACAGGTGGCTAGTAGGTGTCTTTTTCTCCAACTTCAGTTGAATCCAGTGTGACTCCGTCGGTCCTTGTTGAAGGTTAAAACAGCACGCTTGACAAAAAATCGTTGTGGTTTTGATGTGTAGGTAAGAACGGTTCTTGCTAGAAGCCCGTAGCAGCCACGTAAAATTTGCAACAACAAAGTAGAGGACGTCTAACTTGTTTTTGCAGGGCATGTTGTGATGTGATATGGTCAAGACGTGATGAGATATAAATTGTTGTATGAGATGATCATGTTTTGTTAACAGTTATCGGCAACTGGCAGGAGCCTTATGGTTGTCTCTTTATTGTATTAGATGCAAGCGCCATATAATTGCTTTACTTTATCGCTATGCGATAGCTATAGTTGCAAAAGCAATAGTTGGTAAGACGACCATGTGACGACACATTGATAGAGAGCAAGATGATGGAGATCATGGTGGCATGCCAGTGACGATGGAGATCATGACGGTACTTTGGAGACGGAGATCAAAGGCACAAGATGATGATGGCCATATCATGTCACATATTTTTATTGCATGTGATGTTTATCTTTTATGCATCTTATTTTGCTTAGTACAGTGGTAGCATTATAAGATGACCTCTCACTAAATTTCAAGGTATAAGTGTTCTCCCTAAGTATGCACCGTTGCGACAGTTCGTCGTGCCGAGACACCATGTGATGATCGGGTGTGATAAGCTCTACGTTCACATACAATGGGTGCAAGCCAGTTTTACACACGCAGAATACTCGGGTTAAACTTGACGAGCTTAGCATATGCAGATATGGCCTCGGGACACTGAGACCGAAAGGTCGAACGTGAATCATATAGTAGATATGATCAACATAGTGATGTTCACCATTGAAAGCTACTCCATCTCACGTGATGATCGGACATGGTTTAGTTGATATGGAGCACGTGATCATTTAGATGACTAGAGGGATGTCTATCTAAGTGGGAGTTCTTAAGTAATATGATTAATTGAACTTCAATTTATCATGAACTTAGTCCTGATAGTGTTTCCACATTATGTTGTAGATCAATAGCTCATGTTATAGCTCCCTGTTTATTTTTGATATGTTCCTAGAGAAAAATAAGTTGAAAGATAATAGTAGCAATGATGCGGACTGGATCCATGATCTGAGGATTATCCTCATTGCTGCATGGAAGAATTATGTCCTTGATGCACCGCTAGGTGACAGACCTATTGCAGGAGCAGATGCAGACGTTATGAACGTTTGGCAAGCTCGGTACGATGACTATTTGATAGTTTAGTGTGCCATGCTTTACGGCTTAGAACCGGGACTTCAAAAACATTTTGAACGCCACGGAGCATATAAGATGTTCCAAGAGCTGAAATTAGTATTTCAGACTCATGCCCGAGTCGAGAGGTATGAGACCTCTGACAAGTACTTTTCCTACAAGATGGAGGAGAATAGCTCAGCTAGTGAGCATGTGCTCAGAATGTCTGAGTACTACAATCACTTGAATCAAGTGGGAGTTAATCTTCCAGATAAGATAGTGATTGATAGAGTTCTCTAGTCACTATCACCAAGTTACTACAACTTCGTGATGAACTATAATATGCAAGGGATAACGTAAATGATTCCCAAGCTCTTTGCGATGCTGAAATTGGCGAGGAAGAAATCAAGAAAACGCATCAAGTATTGATGGTTGACAAGACCACTAGTTTCAAGTAAAAGGGCAAGGGAAAGAAAGGGAACTTCAAGAAGAATGGCAAGCAAGTTGCCACTCCCACGAAGAAGCCCAAATCTAGACCTAAGCCTGAAACTGAGTGCTTCTACTGCAAAGGGAATGGTCACTGGAAGCGGAACTACCCCAAATACTTGGTGGATAAGAAGGATGGAAAAGTGAACAAAAGTATATTTGATATGCATGTTATTGATGTGTACTTTACTAGTGTTCATAGTAACCCCGGGGTATTTGATACCGGTTCAGTTGCTAAGATTAGTAACTCGAAACAGGAATTGCAAAATGAATAGAGACTAGTTAAGGGCAAGGTGACGATGTGTGTTGGAAATGATTCCAAGGTTGATAAGATCACCATTGCACACTCTTTTTACCTTCGGGATTAGTGTTGAACCTAAAATAAATGTTATTTGGTGTTTGCGTTGAGCATGAATATGATTGGATCGTGTTTATTGCAATATGGTTATTCATTTAAGTCAAAGAATAATTGTTGTTATGTTTACATGAATAAAACCTTCTATGGCCATACACTTAATATAAATGGTCTATTGAATCTCGATCGTAGTGATACACATATTCATAATATTGATGCCGAAAGATGCAAAGTTGATAATGATAGTGCAACATACTTGTGGCACTGCCGTTTAGGTCATATTGGTGTAAAGCACATGAAGAAACTCCATACTGATGGACTTTTCGAATCACTTGATTGTGAATCATTTGATGCTTGCGAACATGCTTCATGGGCAAGATGACTAAAACTCCATTCTCCGGAACAATGGAGTGAGCCACTGACTTATTGGAAATAATACATACCGATGTGTGTGGTCCAATGAGTGTTGAGGCTCACGGAGGTTATCATTATTTTCTGACCTTCATAGATGATTTGAGCAGATATGGGTATATCTACTTGATGAAACACAAGTCTGAAACATTTGAAAAGTTCAAAGAATTTCAGAGTGAAATAGAGAATCATTGTAACAAGAAAATAAAGTTTCTATGATCTGATCGCAGAGGCGAATATTTGAGTTATGAGTTTGGCCTTAAATTCAAACAATGTGGAATAGTTTCACAAACTCATGCCACCTGGAACACCACAGCATAATGGTGTGTCTGAATGTCATAACCGTAATTTATTAGATATGGTGTGATCTATGATGTCTCTTACCGAATTACTACTGTCGTTTTGGGGTTATGCATTAGAGACAACTGCATTCACGTTAAATAGGGCACCATCTAAATCCGTTGAGATGACACCATATGAATTATGGTTTGGCAAGAAACCTAAGCTATCGTTTCTTGAAGTTTGAGGTTGCGATGCTTATGTGAAAAAGTTTCAACCTGATAAGCTCGAACCCAAATCGGAGAAATGCGTCTTCATAGGATACCCAAAGGAAACTGTTGGGTACACCTTCTATCACAGATTCGAAGGCAAGTTATCTGTTGCTAAGAATGGATCCTTTCTAGAGAAGGAGTTTCTCTCGAAAAAAGTGAGTGGGAGGGAAGTAGAACTTAATGAGGTAGTTGTACCTTCTCCCGAATTGGAAAATGGTTCATCACAGAAATCAGTTCCAGTGATGCCTACACCAATTAGTGAGGAAGTTAATGATGATGATCATGAAACTTCAGATCAAGTTACTACCGAACCTCATAGGTCAACCAGAGTACATTACGCACCAGAGTGGTACGGTAATCCTGTTCTGGAAGCCATGTTACTAGACCATGACAAACCTACGAACTATGAGGAAGTGATGATGAGCCCAAATTCCGCGAAATGGCTTAAGGCCATGAAATCTAAGATATGATCCATGTATGCGAACAAAGTATGGACTTTGATTGACTTGCCCGATGATCGGCGAGCCATTGAGAATAAATGGATCTTCAAGAGGAAGACGGACGCTGATAGTAGTGTTAATATCTACAAAGATCAACTTGTCGAAAAGGGTTTTTACAAGTTCAAGATGTTGACTACGATGAGATTTTCTCACTCGTATCGATGCTTAAAGTCTGTCCGAATCATGTTAACAATTGCCACATTTTATGAAATTTGGCAAATGGATGTCAAAACTGCATTCCTTAATGGACATCTTAAAGAAGAATTGTATATGATGCAACCAGAAGGTTTTGTCAATCCTAAAGGTGCTAACAAAATGTGCAAGCTCCAGCAATATATCTATGGACTGGTGCAAGCATCTCGGAGTTGGAATTTATGCTTTGATAAGTTGGTCAAAGCATATAGTTCTATACATACTTGCGGTGAAGCCTGTATTTACAAGAAAGTGAGTGGGAGCACTACAGCCTTTCTGATAAGTATATGTGAATGACATATTGTTGATCGGAAATAATGTAGAATTTTCTGGAAAGCATAAAGTAGTATTTCAAAGGAGTTTTTCAAAGAAAGACCTTGGTGAAGTTGCTTACATATTGAGCATCAAGATCTATAGAGATAGATCAAGACGCTTGATAAAAAATTTCAATGAGTACATACCTTGACAAGTTTGTGAAGTAGCTCAAAATGGAATAGACAAAGAAGGAGTTATTTCCTGTGTTGCAAGGTATGAAGTTGAGTAAAGACTCAAAACCTGACCATGGCAGAAAATAGAAAGAGAATGAAAAGTCATTCCCTATGCCTCAATCATAGGTTCTATAAAGTATGCTATGTTGTGTACCAGACCTATTATGTACCTCACCATGAGTTTGGTAAGAGGGTACAATAGTGATCCAAGAATGGATCATTGGACAACGGTCAAAATTATCCTTAGTGGAATAAGGAAATGTTTCTCGGTTATGGAGGTGACAAAGAGTTCGTCGTAAAGAGTTACGTCGATGCAAGCTTTGACACCGATCTGGATGACTCTAAGTCTCGGTCTAGATACATATTGAAAGTGGGGGCAATTAGCTAGAGTAGCTCCGTGCAGAGCATTGTAGACATAGAAAATTGCAAAATACATACGGATCTGAATGTGGCAGACCCGTTGACTAAACTTCTCTCAAAAGCAAAACATGATCACACCTTAGTACTTTTTGGGTGTTAATCACATGGCGATGTGAACTATATTATTGACTCTAATAAACCCTTTGGGTATTGGTCACATAGTGATGTGAACTATAGAGTGTTAAATCACATGACGATGTGAACTACTGGTGTTAAATCACATGATGATGTGAACTAGATTATTGACTCTAGTGCAAGTGGGATACTGAAGGAAATATGCCCTGGAGGCAATAATAAAGTTATTATTTATATTTCCTTATATCATGATAAATTTTTATTATTCATGCTAGAATTGTATTAACCGGAAACTTAGTACATGTGTAAATACATAGACAAATAGAGTGTCCCTAGTATGCCTCTACTTGACTAGCTCGTTAATCATAGATGGTTAAGTTTCCTAACCGTAGACATGTGTTGTCATTTGATGAACGGGAGCACATCATTAGAGAATTAGGTGATGGACATGACCCATCCGTTAGCTTAGAATAAATGATCGTTTAGTTTTATGCTATTGCTTTCATCATGACTTATACATGTTCCTCTGACTATGAGATTATGCAACTCCCGAATACCGGAGGAACACCTTGTGTGCTATCAAATGTCACAATATAACTGGGTGATTATAAAGATGCTCTATAGGTGTCTCTGATGGTGTTTGTTGAGTTGGCATAGATCGAGATTAGGATTTGTCACTCCGTGTATCGGAGATGTATCTCTGGGCCCTCTCGGTAATGCTCATCACTATAAGCCTTGCAAGCAATTTGACTAATGAGTTAGTTGCGGGATGATGCATTATGGAACGAGTAAAGAGACTTGACGGTGACGAGATTGAACTAGTTATGATGATACCGACGATCGAATCTCGGGCAAGTAACATATCGATGACAAAGGGAACAACGTATGTTGTTATGCGGTTTGACCGATAAAGATCTTCATATAATATGTAGGAGCCAATATGAGCATCCAGGTTCCGCTATTGGTTATTGACCGGAGATGTGTCTCGGTCATGTCTGCATAGTTCTCGAACCCGTAGGGTCCGCACGCTTAACGTTCGATGACGATTTGTATTATGAGTTATGTGATTTGATGACCGAAGTTTGTTCGGAGTCCTTGATGAGATCACGGACATGACGAGGAGTCTCGAAATGGTCGAGAGGTAAAGATTCATATATTGGAAGGCTACATTCGGACATCGGAAAGGTTCTGAGTAATTCGGATATTTTTCGGAGAACCGGGGAGTTACGGGAATTCACTGGGGGAAGTATTGGGCCTTATTGGGCTTTAGTGGAAAAGGGAGAAGGGCCACAAGGGGAAACTGTGCGTGCCCCATGGGCTGGTCCGAATTGGACTAGGAGGGGCGCCCCCCCCCCCCTCTTTCCTTCTCCCTCTCCCTCTCCTTCCTTCTTTCCTACTTGAACTAGGAAAGGGGGAAACCTACTCCTACTAGGAGTAGGAATCCCCCCCTTTGGGCGCGCCCCTTGAGGCCGGCCCTCCTCCTCCTCCCCTCCTTTATATACGGGGGAGGGGGCACCCCATAGACACACAAGTTGATTTCTTAGCCGTGTACGGTGCCCCCCTCCACAGATTTCCACCTCGGTCATATTGTCATAGTGCTTAGGCAAAGCCCTGCGTCGGTAACTTCATCATCACCGTCAACACGCCTTCGTGCTGACGAAACTCGTCCTCGACCTCAGCTGGATCTAGAGATCTAGGGACGTCACCGGGCTGAACGTGTGCAGATCGCGGAGGTGTCGTGCGTTCGGTACTTGATCTGTTGGATCGTGAAGACGTTCGACTACATCAACCGCGTTACTCAACGCATCCGCTTTTGGTCTACGAGAGTGCATAGACACACTCTCGCCTCTCGTTGTTATGCATCTCCTAGATATATCTTGCGTGATCGTAGGAAATTTTTTGAAATACTGCGTTCCCCAACACTTGGGGCCTTGTAACACAAAGCCTTCTCTCTTCTTAAATAATAGCAGATGAGGCAAAGTTTTTGCCTCCGTTTCAAAAACAAAACACTAAATCCCTTGTATATAGAAAAACCTGTGATCTTATAGGTCAGGTTTTTTCTCGAGAAACACAATACAAACACAGAAAACTAACATATATACACGCATGTATACTCACCTCTTTCAATGTATAGATACTCGTCCTATAAGCACCTCCCACGGATTGTGCCTGTAAATTTAAGGATGACAAACTCATCACAGGGGTCTCGTAGGAGATGGGACGTCGTCTCCCATTGAACGAATATCATTAGAAATCCTGAAATAAATCAAGAAAAATGCAAACATGTGTACCAAGTTTAAGACTTAAAATCAGATGGGTTGGTTTCGCCACAAGAAACCTTCTCTATCAGCTACCCCTGAGTTCAGCACACTTGTGTCTAGTCTGCCCAAAGAGGCAAGCCCAATGAACAAATAGGATAGACTAGACACAAAAGTAAACTCGTGTGTGACAAATGATAAAGTATCGTTCCTAGAGCACCCAGGGATCAAAGAAAATAAACTGGTTGCTGAGGAAGGCAAACAAAAGGGGGGAAGTAAATGCAAATTCAAGCTAAGGCATGGAGATTTCTATCCCTAACAAATATTTACTTGGTCCAATAATCAAGATGGTCATATTTTTGTTGTATTAGATAGAGTTCTCATTTCTGTGAGTTGAAATGCTCATTTCCCTATCTTCTTTGGTGGCTTTTCCTAAGGCAGGGAGTGATCACACTCCTTTAGTTCTAGACACCGGTGCCAGGAAAAAATTCTCCACCAAGATGTTTAGATTTGAGAAGTTTTGGTTATCTCAACCTGGATTCAGTGAGCTAGTGCCTAATGTTTGGAATACTGAGTCGAATGCTACTTCTGGTATTGAGAACTGGCAATTTAAAGTTAGACTCCTTAGAAACACGATTAAAGGGTGGAGTATTAATATTAAAGTTGGCACTAAGAGAAAGAAGAAGGCTCTCATTATGGAGTTTGACATTCTTGGTGTTTTCTTCTGAAAAAAATTCCTTAAACAATGAGGAGATGGATAGAATGAAAGTAATTAAAAAGGAACTAGATGAGAAATGGGAAATTGAGGAAACTACCTTGTCGCAAAGGTCCAGAGATAGAAAAAAATTGGAAGGGGTCGCAATAACTCTTATTTTCACTCTCTAGTTAATTATAGGCACAGGAAAATTCATTTGGCCACCCTTGTGGGTGGAAATGGTCATGTCTCTTCAACTTCTGACATGCTTGATATGGCTACTTCCTTTTATAAGAAATTGTTTGCTTTCGAACCTGCCATTCATCTAGGGATAGGGTTCTGGAATGATTCTGATCTTGTTTTTGTGAGGAGAATGAATTATTGGAAAGACCCTTTTCTAAAAGTGAGATTAAGGAGGCTATTATGAGCTCTTATGCACTCGGTGCTCCTGGCCTGATGGGTTTTCCTTTCTGTTTTATCAAACATTTTGAGACCTGATTAAGAATGATTTTATGGCTCTGGTGAGAGATTTTGATAATTGTTCTTCGCATATTTATCGTCTTAAAATTGCTATTATCACTTTGATCCATAAAGAACCTAATGATAAGGAAATGAAGAAGTTCCGTCCTGTTCATCTTAATAATTGCGTTGTCAAGATTTTTACTAAGGCCATGACTACCAGGGCCTCTCCTATTTGTGATAGGCTTATATCTCCAAACCAAACTACCTTTATTAAAGATAAATTTATTCTTGAGTGTGGTTATGGCTCATGAAGTTCATATGACTGGCTGTAGTGGCTTGATCTTGGAACTTGATTATGAGAAGGCTTATGATAGAGTGAGTTGGGATTTCCTTGTGGAAATGCTCACTTCTAGAGGTTTTGGGAGTAGATGGATTGGGTGGATTTGTAGTACTCTCTTTCAAAGTTCCTTCTGTATGAGAATTAATGATACTAATGGACCTTACTTGGGGGGGGGGGTAAATATCTCAAACAAGGGGACCCTCTTTCTCCTCTACTTTTCAATTTGGTGGTTGATGTCTTTTCTAAGATGTTGATCAAAGATTTTAATCATAATTTGACTATTGTTCTACTTCCACATGTTGTTCCTAGAGGCTGATTAGTTTGCAATATGCTGATGACACCATCGTGTTCCTTCAATTATATTGAGCAGGCTGGGAATTTAAAATGGATGTTGTCATGTTTTGGAAAGCTTTCTAGTATGAAAATTAATTTTCATAAAATTGATCTTGATACCCTTCATGTGGAGGATCGATGATGTTGACAATGGTTTTGCACAAATTTTATGTTTCAGATTAGAGCTTTCCCCTCCAAATATTTAGGTATTCCTTTGCATTATAAAAGTTGAGGAGGGAAGATTTCCAGCCTACTATTGGTAGGATCATTAAAACAACCTAGTTGGCTTGGTAGAGACCTTTTTTTACAGGGGTAAGCTCATATTTATTACTACCTGCATTGCCAACATCCCTACTTAACTCATGTCTATGATCAAGTTCCCCAAATGGGTCATTAGAGCTATTACCTCTCAGATGGCACACTTTTGGGGGGCAATATAGGTGATGATCACAAATATCATTTAGCTAATTGGGGACTTGTGTCTAGGTTGAAAGATTGGGCTTGGGGCATGCTTGCTTCTTGGAGAAAAATATATTTTGATGGTCGCCCTAATGACTGGATACCCTCGTTAATTTTAAATATAATAGTGGAAATCCAAACCTGCTTTGGTTTAAGACTAGGCTTGGTTCTCCTTTTTGGAAAGGGGTGACTTGGGTATTATCTTGTGCTAAGGTTTTCTATTGATGGAAACTTGGGAATGGCCAAAAGATTGCCTTCTAGCATGACGCCCGGTGCGGTGATTGTTCAATTATGACTAGTTTTTGGGACTTGTTTCAATCTGCCAACAACAAGATGCTACTTTTAGTTTGTTAGCCAATTATGGGACTGTATTGAGCTGAAATTTACTTTTAGAATATTTGTGGATGAGAAATTATTTGCTAGATGGTTTGAACTGATTACTTGCATTAAAATAGTTTCCTTTAGATCTGAGGATGATGCTCCTACTTTTTTTTTGCGTGAGAAACTTTCAGTCTATCCATCTTCAATCATGGCAGTACAAAGAACACAGAGGTAATAAAAATGCTCCTATTTGGTTACTTGAACAATCTGGTATTTATTTAGTTAAGTCCTTTTATAAGATGATCGATTGGGGGGGATGACCATGATCATAAAGGCTGTATTTGGAAGATTAAAACTCCTCCAAATATTCATGTCTTCTTGTGGCTTATATATAACAATAAAAGTTTGACTAGGGACAACTTAGCGAAGAGACGCCATGTGGCTGATCCTACCTATGTTTTCTATTGTAAACTAGATAGCATTCAACATTTATTTTTGTAATGTATTGTGGCTACCAAAATGTGGGAGACTATTGCTGAAATCCTAGAGGTACATGTTC